>NW_003852672.1:349865-351472 GCF_000181295.1 Otolemur garnettii | reverse complement strand
TTTTTTTTTTGGTCAGGGCTGGCTAAAAGAAGAATGTGTTAAAGATTTTATTCTACCCTTAAATCAATGTAATGTTACATTGATCAAGGTAAATGTTACAACTACAACATCAAGGTAATGTTACAACTAGTTCAAATAAAATCTGCAGAGCACTCCCCTGAGCGAGAGTGAGACCCCGACTCATGAAAAAAATAGAAAACCCTAGCCAGGCGCCACGGCTAGCGCCTCTAATCCCAGCAGCTTCCAGAGGCTGAGGCAGCGGGATGCTCACAAGCTGGAGTCTGAGGTTGCAGTGAGCTACCAAGCCACTGCACTCTGCTCAGGGGCACAGGGTGGGACTCTGTCCCAACAACAACAACAACAAAAATTTGAAGAGCAGACACACTTATTGATCAGGAATATGGAAATGAGTGTGCAGACAGAGGAGAGGCTGGGGGGAGGCAGGCCACCCCTGTCTGCTGTAAGTCTGCAGAGAAGAGTGACTTTGTGTGGCTGCCAGTTACCTACACCTCAGCATGTGACCAGCCTTCACAGACAGGAATCAGAAAATCCAAGTTGTGTCCTCTGGAGTCCAGATAACTCATAGTTTCCTTGTTTCAGAAGCCTTCTGACTCATAGATTGGGTTAGGTGCTACCCACTGGGCTCCCTGGTCCCTTAAACTTCGGATCTCACAGTTCTGTCTCCTTTGCCAGACATGTGAGATTCTTTTTTTTGAGACAGAGCCTCAAGCTGTCCCCCTGGGTTGAGTGCTATGACATCACAGCTCACAGCAACCTCCAACTCCTGGGCTCAAGCAAGTCTGCTGCCTCAGCCTCCCAAGTAGCTGGGACCACAGGTGCCCGTCACGACACCCAGCTACTTTTTGGTTGCAGCCGTCGTTGTTTTGGTGGGCCCAGGCTGGATTTGAACCCGCCACCTTAAGTGTATGTGGCGGGCACCTTAGCCACTTGAGCCACAGGCGGCAAGCCACGTGTGAGATTCTTAAAACAGAAGTTGCATCTTACCCTCCCCTCATTGTGCCTTAGAGAGATCAAGGAACAAATGTTTGAAAGAATGAATGAATGAAAGAATGAATAAATGAATGAGAGAACAAGGACCTATACAGGGTCCTGTAACCAAGGTGGTCTGTGGGGCCCCTGAGGCAGCGGCTGAATGTCAACAGGATCCCCGAGCACAGGTAGGTCCAAGCTCCATCTCCCAAGAGCTCCTCAGAACTAGGGAGGAAAGCCTGGGACAGGCTGGGCTGAACAAAAGCAGGTAGGATTTGCTTTTTCCTTTTAACCACAGGGATCTTGAGAGTCTCTAATATAATAAAATACCTCAGGAATCTCCCAGAAGGACAGTGCAATGTTCTAGTGTTTGCCAACTTCTGAGGCTATAATAAAATAAATTTTTTTCTTTTTCTTTTTCCTTTTCTTCTTCTTCTTTTTTTTTGAAACAATTATTTTTATTGGACCGGAGTTGAGAGTTGTGAGGAATTCACACTGTTAAACACCAATTTAATCCAACCTGCCTGATTTATTTATTTATTTTTACATATACATGTGTTTATTTGGTTTCCACTTTTTGCCTTCACAAAATTAAAAAGGCTTAAAACTTAATAACA
>NW_003852672.1:346909-347903 GCF_000181295.1 Otolemur garnettii | reverse complement strand
TTTTTTTTTTTTTTTTTTTGAGACAGAGTCTCACTTTGTTGTCCTTGGTGAGATGCTGTGGCGTCATAGCTCACAGCAACCTCAAACTCTTGGGCCTAAGCAATTCTCTTGCCTGAGCCTCCCAAGTAGGAGGGGCTACAGGCACCCTCCACAATGCCTGGCTATTTGTTTTTTGGTTGTAGTTGTCGTTGTTGTTTGGCAGGCCCGGGCTGGATTTGAATCCGCCAGCTCTGGTGTATGTGGCTGATGCCCTAACCACTGCGAGCTATAGGAGCCAAGCTGACAATTTCTTGCACTATAAAATGGGGCTAAAATGGGCAGCACCTGTGGCTCAATGAGTAGGACACCAGCTCTATATACTAAGGGTGGCAGGTTCGAACCCGGCCCCAGCCAAACTGTAACAACAACAACAAAAAAATTATTTTTAATAATAATAAAATGGGGCTAAAAAGAGGATTTACTGCAAAGTTGCTGAGAGGATTAAATTAATTACTGGGAGGAAACTTGGTTACTGTAAGAAAAATGTTTAGTACAGGGCCTAGAACAGGATGGCTCAGAACCTGGTGACCATGCTATTATTTATTTATTTATTTATTAGTGACAGAGTCTCACTTTGTCGCCCTTGGTAGAGTGCTAAGGTGTCACAGCTCACAGCAACCTCCAACTCCTGGGCTTAGGCAACTCTCTTGCCTCAGCTTCCCAAGTACCTGGGACTATAGGCACCCACCACAATGCCTGGCTATTTTTTGTTGCAGTTTGGCCGGGGCTGGGTTCGAACCTGCTACCCTTGGTATATGGGGCCAGCACCCTACCCACTAAGCTACAGGCACCGCCTGACCATGCTATTATTTACAGGAGTGAAAGCCACTGCTGGTCACTGCCCTTGCTTGCACCTTTGCACTTGGTCCCCAGGCCAGATGAGGAAGGTGAGGCAGATGAAGATGTAACATTTAGGAGGTAATGGCACTAGCTAGCCCCTCAGCTGTCACGTGGC
>NW_003852672.1:344635-346634 GCF_000181295.1 Otolemur garnettii | reverse complement strand
CGGGCTGGGGATTCGAACCCGCCACCTTAGGTGTACGTGGCTGGCGCCTTAGCTGTTTGAGCCACAGGCACTGAGCCTGAAGCAGATACTTGATAGAGACCCTTTCTTCTGCCCTTCTTCAGGGGCAGCCCCACTTGGAAGGTCACCTCTGGCCAAGGTTGTGGCAGGCTGGAGAGTGCCTCAGGCTAGAGACTCTTAGGTGGACAGGGTCACACCCCTGCCCCAGTCCTCCCGCCCTTCTCTCCCTCACCTGGCCCTGCACATGTCCTGGTATGTGTGTCTGGGAACCCAGGGGCCCTCTCCTCTCTCTCCTCAGCCCTCCTAGTGACCTGGCCTGGTTGCCACTCCTAGAAAGGGCTTAAAAATAGTTCCTAGTGCCCGGTGTGGTGGGTCACACCTGTAATCCTTGCCCTCTGGGAGTCTAAGGCAAGAGGATTGCCTGAGCTGAGGAGTTTGAGACTACCCTGAGCAGGAGCGAGACTCTGTCTCTACTAAAAATAGAAAAACTAGCTGGGCATTGTGGTAGGCATCTGGAGTCCTAAAGAGGATTGCTTGAGCCCAAGAGGCTGCTGTGAGCTATGACACTACAGTGCTCTTTCCAGGGTGACAGTGAGGCTCTGTCTCAAAAAAAAAAAAAATAGTTCCCTGACTCAATGAGTGGCTGAAGGAAGCCTGTTACCCGCCCCAGCGAGTTGGCCTGCCAGGCCACCACAGGCAGCCCACAGGGTAAACACAGACCAGGACAGAGGCCACCCAGTGCCTGGCCGAAAACCCAGCCTCTGCCAAAGGCTTGCTCAGAGAAGTGACTCAGCCTGGTGCAGCACGCATGTGTTAGGGACTGAAGGTGTTTTCACATGGCTGGCAGGGACAAGCAGAGGCTGGCTGTACACAGAGCTGGACCTGGTACAATGTGCCCTGGTCTGAGCCCAGCCCAGGCACGGCCTCTGCAGCCCTGAGCTTCTCCACAGTGGCGCCACTGTCTCGCCCAGGGGAGGCCTGAGGCTCTTCTCTTCCTGCTGGCAAAAAGCGCGAACTCCAAAACTGACATGGATGCTCACCTAGGCCACCTAACTGAGGAGGAGGGTGGTGATAGAGCCAGACCTGCAGCCTCCGGCCCAGAGGACTGAAGGCCCTTCGTGAGCCTATGGCCTGGGACCAAGAATCTGGGGGGCCCAGTGATGTGCCTGGCTGGTGAGGGGGTCAGTGCTGCTACACAGACAGGGAAGATGCCCCCAACAATGACAGTCCTGCTGGGGGATGTGGCACAAACCCACTGGAACAAATATCCTTGTGAAACACAGAGGGGCCTGCAAATCTCCCAAGGACTCAGAGTAAGAGCCACAAGAGGTGGACAGTTTCCACACTCTGCCCTCCCTCACTCATTCAGACACTCAGACTGTGTGGTACTGGCTCTTTCTGAGTTTGCCTGCCAGGCCGCCCATCTCAGCAAACAGCTCCACATCACCCCCAGCTCCTTTGCAGGGGTCATCTGTGATCCCAGCTTTGGTTCACCCATAGCCGATCCTTGGTCAGTCCTGCCTTCTTGACCCCCAGCAGCTGCATGGCTCTTGGCCCAGTCTCCACCTCGCCAGGCTACGTGCTTTCTGCCTGGATGTCACCATAGCCCTTGACCAACTCCTGACCCTGCAGTCTTCGCCTCTGAGACCCATTCTTCTCTCATCAGAATGACCTTGTCCCAGCCTCAACCCAACCATTTCTCAGCCTAAAATCCTCCTATGGGTCCTACCTCCAGATATGAAAACTTTTTTTTTTTTGCAGTTTTTGGCCAGGGCCGGGTTTGAACCTGCCACCGCTATATGGGGCCGGTGCCCTACTCCTTGAGCCACAGGCGCCACCCAGACATGAAAACTTCTTCAAGAAATTAAAACAGGGCTCGGTGCCTATAGCTCAACCGGCTAAGGCGCCAGCCACGTACACCTAAGGTGGTGGGTTTGAATCCCCAGCCCGGACCTGCCAAACAACAATGATGGCTGCAACC
>NW_003852672.1:342962-344091 GCF_000181295.1 Otolemur garnettii | reverse complement strand
AAAAAAGAAAGGAAATGGACAGAACAGGAGCTCAGAGACAGAACTGTGCACAAATGAGAATCTGCCAGCCAGAGGGAAACAAACTCTTTCATAAAGGGTGTGGGGACAAGTGGAGATCCATATGGAGAAAGTAAAATTAGATCCCACCGAACACCACACACAACTCCAGGTGGATTCAGAGCTTCCATGTGAGCAACAAAATTTTAACACATTTAAAAGAAAATACAGAAGAATATTTTTGTGACCTTGGGGTAAAGGATAATTTCTTTTTTTTTTTTAAAGACAGAGTCTCACTTTGTCACCCTCGGTAGAGTGCTGTGGAGTCACAGCAACCTCCAGCTCTTGGGCTTAGGTGATTCTCTTGCCTCAGCCTCCCGAGTAGCTTTACTACACGCGCCTGGCAAAACACCCGGCTATTTTTTTTTCTTGCAGTTTGGCCGGGGCCGGGTTTGAACCTGCCACCCTCGTTATATGAGGCCAGTGCCCTACTCACTGAGCCACAGGCGCCGCCCAGTAATTTCTTTTTTTAAGTAAATTTTTTTTTTTTTGCAATTTTTGATAGGGGCGGGGTTTGAACCTGCCACCTCCAATATATGGGGCTGGCACCCTACTCCTTTGAGCCACAGGCACCACCCTAAGTAATTTTTTTTTTTACAAAGTATTTAATTACAACATGTATAAAGAAAGTACACAAAGTCTTAAGCATGCAGTTGATATATTTTGACAAAGTGTACCCAGCAGCTGGATCAGCAAACAGGACCTGCCCAGCACCTCCCAAAGCCCTTGATAGGGAAGAATATATCTCAGGCACAAAAGCATCAGCCATAAAGAAAAGACTGATAGGCCAGGCATGGTGGCCTACAATCCCAGCACTTGGGTAGGTCGAGGCGGGTGGATCTGTGGAGGTCAGGAGTTTGAGACCAGCCTGAGCAAGAGCAAGAAGACCTCATCTCTACTAAAAATAGAAAAATAAGTGAGCGTTGTGGCGGGCACCCACAGTCTCACTACTCAGGAGGCTGAGGCAATAGGACCACTTGAACTCAGGAGTTTGAGATTGCTGTGAGCTATGATGCCATTGTACTCTACTGTTATTCTGAGGGCGACAAAGTTAAACTCTGTCTCAAAAAAA
>NW_003852672.1:336252-342685 GCF_000181295.1 Otolemur garnettii | reverse complement strand
AAAGAAAGAAAGAAAGAAAGAAAAGATTGATAAGTCTAATGACATTGACATTTAAATCTTCAGTTCAACAGAAACTACTGTAAGTGTCTACGGCCACACTGCCCTAAACATGCCTAATCTTGGAAGCTAAGCACTTGGATGGAAGAAAATGTCATAAGTAAAATGAAAAGCTATGCTGTCATATGGAGAAAACATTTGCAATGCATATAACCAGCAGGAAATCAATATCTAGAATGCATAAAGGACTTCTGCAAACTGAGGGGACAACCAACCCAACAAAAAATTTGGCAAAAGTTATGAACAAGCACCTCATAGAACAAAAACTCAATATGGCTAATAATCATATTACCTCACTGGTAATCAGAGAAATGTAAATTAAAACAGGGAGACATCATACTCTAATAATAATCTAATCTAATTGGCTAATAACCAATCTACCTCACTGGTATCAGAGAAATGTAAATTAAGACAGGGAGACATTATGTTTCACCACTCAGATTATTAAAAACTGAAGACAGGTGAGGCACAGTGGCTCATGCCTATAATCCCAGCACTCTGGGAGGCCAAGGCAGAAGGATCCCTTGAGCTCAGGAGGTGAGATCAAACTGAGAAAGAGCAAGACCCCATCTCTACAAAAAATAGAAAAATTACCTGGGTGCTGTGGTGGGTACCTATAGTCCCAGTTACTCGGGAGGTTGAATCAGGAGGATCACTTAAGCCCACAAGTTTGAGGTTGCTGTGAGCTATGACACCAATGGCACTCTACCCAGGGGAACAGACAGAGGGTCTGTCTCAAAAAAAAAAAAAAGAAGAAGAAGAAGAAGACGCCAACGACAAAAAATGCCAATATTACTAGATGTAGACCCAAATGCGACCCCTTAACACTGCTGCTGGAGAAGATCCATGAGGCTGCTGGAAGGGGCCCAAGGTGGCAGCTTGTCAGGTCAAAGATAAGCATATCCATGATCCAGCTCTTCCTCATATAGGTGGAGACTCTACAGAAGCTCTTACATAGATGCCCCAGGAGGAGGAAATGGAAACAGGATCTAGGAGATACACATGTATTATACAAAATAAAAGGGAATTACCACCAAACTACACCAAGTAGGACTCTCATGTCCTGAGAGTAGGACAAGAGAGTAAGGAGGCTGTTTGAGGGGTGGGAGTAAGATCAGAGAATTTGGGGGACAGACACCCCTTCCCCAAAAGGGCTGAACCTGGGGAAATAAGGTACAGGTTGGGTCTTAGCCACTGGGTAGAATTTATACAGGAAAAAAACTTCTTTTTAGTCTCATTCTCTTTTTTTTTTTTTTTTGTAGTTTTTGGCTGGGGCTGGGTTTGAACCTGCCACCTCCAGCATATGGAACCGGTGCCCTACTCCTTTGAGCCACTGGCACCACCCTGGTCTCATTCATTTTACAGGTTAAGCTACAAATTAGCCAGGAGTCGTGGTGCACACCTATAGTCTCAGCTACTCCAGAGGCTGAAACAGGATGGCTTGAGCACAAGAATTTGAGGTTGCTGTGAGCTGTGATTGATGCCAGAGCACCCTACTGAGGGTGACAGAGTGAGACTCTTGTCTCAAAAAAAGAAAAAAAGTCAAGCTCCCAAAAGGAAAATGACTTGCCAGGTTGATGACCAAGGTGAGATGAAACAGGGTAATTAGGCCATTCTGTGCCCTTTCTGTAGGGCCCTCTAACCCCATCCTATCCCTTCTGCTCTGCCCTAAGACCCCTCCTCACAAGGGCCTGGGCAGGTGCATTTGCCTCCCCTTTGGCCACCCTGTCTCTTGTTTCTCTGTTCTGCAAAGAATTCAGAGAGGCCAGTGCCTCAGTCATACAGTTCCCCAGTCAGAAGCATCCACAGCTGCCCTCAGCTCCCGACTCAAAGTCCAAACTCTTAGCAGCTTCCTATTCAAGAGAGTAAAACAACTGTTTATAGATTGTATGGGTCAAGAATTTAGACAGGACCCAGTGCAAGTTTCTCCCAAAGATTCTTCACTCATGTGGCAGCTACCCATTCTAGAGATGGAGCAGCAGAGGACTCAGGCATTGGCTGGAATGTCCATGGCGGCCTTACTGTGTGGCCTAGGCTTCCTCACAACTTGTGGATGGGCTCAGGGGTCAACCACCCCAAGAGACAGAGAGGCAGCCACAAAGCCCTGCCTAATTATAAGGAAAGTTTCTGGAAGAACATGTGGGACTGGAAATATTTCTGTGGCCCTTTGTCAACAGTAGACACAGGAATAATTAGCACTTGAACCTGGAGTGGGCCAGGGCAGAATCATAGGTTGTCTGGATGTGAATCCAGCCTTACTCCTTTCCACGGCAGGGACCTTGGGCAAGTGACTAGTCTGTGTCTGCTTCCTCACAGGTAGCAGTGGAGATGCATTTAGCTGCAGGTAACCATGGAGCTCCCACCTTCAGCAAAATGGCAGCTCTGGTATCACACTTCACAAAGCCCAGATGTATGTGGATGCTGGCATTGGTCCTGGGGCTCAGGGAAAGGACTCAGGCTTCCTGAGAGGAGTCTTTGTCTTTCCTCTCAGGAAGCCTACTCACTTGAGGACTTCCTCAGTCTCACCTGCGTCTCCAGACTGGAGCCTGTGGCCAGCTGGCCCTGGTCCACAGCACCTCTCACGGGTGTTTGGAAATGTGTGGTGTCATCTTCAGTTGTCAGGATGATTTGATGGGAGGGCTGCTGCCATGCATGCGACAGTGTTATGTGAAGAACTGTCCCGCCCCAAATGCCAAGAGGATCTTTCCCCACTGACAGACTCCAAGGCTCTTCCAGCCTCTACAAATGGAGGCCATGAGTAAGGAAGGGCTGGGGTGGCCAGTGTGTCGTGTGCAGGCCCAAGAAGAGGAGACTCTATGAGGAACGTCCCAGGTTCCGAGGGGTGGACACAGGTGGCACTGCATTTCCTCTGAGTTTCTTGCCTCTCTTTAAAGCCTGCCTCACCATGGGGCTGCCCAGTGAGCCCCACCATGCCTCTCCCTGTGCTGCCACATCCTGCAGTCGCTCCCCAGGGGACCCTGACTCAGCAGCAGAGCTGTGGGGCAGGTGGAAGGACGTGCAGGAAGCTTCACTGTGTGTGCCCAGCCCACTTCCCGGCAAGGAGTCAGCTGCTGGTGGGTGTGTGCCTAGGTCACAGCTCCTATGAGGTGGCTCATAGGGCCCTGCCACCTTCATGACTAGGGGACAGGCAATGTCTGGACCTAATATCCAGGCAAGAGACAGGAGGTGTCCCCTAGTCTGAGGGATAGAGACCCAGACCTCACCCTTCCCAAGAGGTGGGCCTGGCCCATCCCGGCTTCAGGGGCAGGAGAGGGGAGTCTGCCCTGCCCACACTGGGGCCCAAACCACAGGTTTCATGTGCCCAGTATAAAAATAATGTTTGTCACCGCTGCAAATCATGTTCATGACTATAAAGTTTGAAAGGCACAAAGGAGGAAATAAAAATCCAGCCTTAAGCCTACCACTTAGCAACAGCCGCTCTCAGTCAGCTGGTGTATTTCTATCCAGTTTTTTTTCATTGTGTATAGATAAACTTCATTTATATCTTCTATTTTTAACCAGCTTCTTCTTTTCTTTTAATTCTACATTATGGATATTTTCTTGTTTTAAAATACCAGTAATCAAGCAAATTCAATACTTCCTCCTCCCACCCAGTGCCCTGGCATCTTCTTACCAGTGTTATCTGTGTAATGGGAGGGCCCCAGGGCCATGGACTCAGGGAACCACCGTGGGGAAGCCAGAATTGGGCAAGTGCACCTCCTCCTGTTTCCAAGCAGGAGATTCACCTATCTACCCCCATAGTGAATAGCAGGAGCTTTTCTCTTTCTCTCTCTCTCATCATGTGTGTGCAGGCGTACGTACACACACACACACACACACACACACACACACACACGAGAACATTAGCACCAATGGGCAACTGGGCAGGAATTTCTGTGCTACGTCTCAAAAAAAAGAGTGCAGCCTCATCTTTCCTGCTCTTCTCCTCCAAATGCACCAGAAACCAAATTTCTAACCTTCCAAGCTTGCCCAAGCTATCTCAGTTTTTTTTTTTTAATCTTTTTAAAGGTAAGGTCTCACTCTATTACCCAGGCTAGAGTGCAATGGTGTGATCACAGCTCACTGCATCCTTGAACTCCTGGGCTCAAATGATCTTTCTGTGTCAGCCTCCTGAGCAGCTAGGACTACAGGCATGTGCCACCATACCCAGATAATTTTTCATTTTTTATAGAGATAGGATCTTGCTATGTTGCCCAGGCTGGTCTCAAACTCCTGGTCTCAAGTGATCCTCCTTCCTTGGCCTCCCAAAGTGCTGAGATTACAGGGATGAGCCACCATACCCACTGTATCTTGGTTCTGAAAGCAACAGAGTTGGTGTGGGGTCCCCCAGGAAGGTTTGGGACATAGGCTGAGATCTAAGCAGTGGAAAAGTCCCCAGCCCACGTCAGAGTCCCAGCTGTCCTCTCTAAACACCTGCTGTGTGCGGGTCACCATGCCAAGCATTTTTTTTTTTTTGAGACAGAGCCTCAAGCTGTCCCCCTGGGTAGAGTGCCGTGGCATTATAGCTCACAGCAACCTCCAACTCCTGGGCTCAAGCGAGTCTCCTGCCTCCGCCTCCCAAGTAGCTAGGACCACAGGCGCCCACCACAACGCCCGGCTATTTTTTGGTTGCAGCCGTCATTGTTATTTGGCGGGTCCGGGCTGGGGATTCGAACCCGCCACCTTAGGTGTACGTGGCTGGCGCCTTAGCCGGTTGAGCTATAGGCGCCGAGCCCATGCCAAGCATTTTATAGAATTAGTTCATCCCATTCTTGTGACATCTCAGCAGAGCAGGTATCATTATCCTCATTTATTGGATGAAGAAACTGAGGCTCTGCAAAGTTAAGCCACAGGTCTACTTCCTTATTGATGGTTCAGGCATCTAAGTATAGAGAGGACCTGTCCAGTGGGTAACATCCTAAGGCAAGGTCTGTCCTGTGGGGCCAGGGCCAGCTGCCTTTGCCTGAAGGCACTGCAGAGTTTGCCAGGGGCAAAGGCTCAAATGGACATATCAGGTCAGCAGCTGTGTCCCAGGCATGAGGCCTCCCCACCATCTGCCCACAGCGGCCCAGCTGACTCAAGGAACCCAGAAAGTCCAAATTGTATAAAGTCATCCCAAGCACCCTGGGCTGCATGCATAGAGTAGCTTCTTCTGCTGGGTGTGTGGACATAGGGCACACACTTGTGCTCTGTCCACTGGACCGGCTGTCCAGTTAGTGGGGCTGATTGTGTGAAGACCCCAATAGATCAGAGTCTAGAATACTGTGGGGAAAAGGCTCGGCAGCTGTGTGGGGATGGAGTGAGGTCTCCTGTGGGCCAGGACAGAGCAGTGGTGGCTCGTGTGCTATGCCTTTGCCATAACTGTGAAGCCCCAAGTGCCTTGTCCTAAGTGGACGCTCAAAGAGTTCCCTAAATACTGCCCATAGGTGATGTGCCCCAGTAACCCACTTCTGTGAAGACTGAGCCCTTGGAGGAGGACTGTGGCTGCTAACAGGGTGTTCTGCACTGGTTCTTGCTTCTCATAGCCACTTCCTGCCCCAGATACCTGGCCCTGGTGCCTGCATGGGGCTCATCCTTTAGGTCACAGCTGTTGACTCAAGGCTTTCACTTCTGAATGCTCCCATCATGGAGAACAGAGGCCTCAGGGTGCCTCCCTTCCTGCCAGCACCCCTGGAAATGCCCCTCTTACCAAAGTCTGGTCAGGATGACATGTAAATTCTGAGCTGCTTCGTGTAACTGCCGTGACAAGTCACCTCTCTTCTCACCGGAAAAGAGAGCATGTTTTCCATCCTGGGAGAGAGAGCAAGGTCCTATCTCTACAAAAATTAAAAAGATCACATCTTAAAAGCAGAAGGCCCAGTAATAGTGACATTCCAGACATTGCAATAGGTGGGTGGGGACACAACTGAGGATACAGGGACTGCCTGACATTCAGCCCAGGCCAGTGAGTGTCCAGATGGCTTCACCCCACCTTTGTCACTGTTTGCTACACAGACCAGGGCTCTGCCCCGCTCCTCCTGGTGGGTGAATCTGCTCCACCCTGTGATCCAGGCCTCCTGGGCTATGGGGCTCCTCACCCATGCTGAGGGCTGAGGGACAAGCCCTGTGCTGGAAAGAGTTGGTCAGGAGTTCCAGAATTCTCTGAGAATGACTTTGGGTAAGAAGGGAAGTGTTTTGTGAGATCACAAACTTCCCTTAGAGTAGGAAAATGGGAGGCCCCACAACTGTGCCCCACCTGGTACACATGTCCCTTCTGCAGCCCCGCCCCACACTGGCTGCAGCTCAGCTTCTACTTGCACACTTGAAGGCCTCCAGGGCTTGCTGGAAGGGATAGACGTTCTAGGCATCTTTCATTTCTCTCTTTCTTTTTTTTTTT
>NW_003852672.1:323891-336085 GCF_000181295.1 Otolemur garnettii | reverse complement strand
TTTGGTTGCAGCCGTCATTGTTGTGTGGCAGGCCCAGGTTGGATTTGAACCCGCCAGCTCAGGTGTATGTGGCTGGCACCTTAGCTGCTTGAGTCACAGGCGCTGAGCCCATCTTTCATTTCTTATTTGTGTTTTTATGTATAGTCAAGTTTCTACAGTGAAATTATTCATTCAACAAACATTGCTGGTGCACCTGCTGGGTGCCAGGCACTTGTCCAGCCATTAGAGACACAGCAGCGAGGGAAAGAGACAGAGACGTCTGCCTGCCTGCATGGGCCTGACCTTTGAGTAGGGGAAGAAATGTAAGACACAAACAAATGAAAACAGAGTTTGTCCAACAGTGAAAAGTGCTATGGTGAAAAATGAAGGAAGGAGCGGGCGGAAAAGGGAGGTTTTCATTTTTACATATTATAGCCAGCAAAGGTAACATCCCAGAAAAGTCCCCAAAAGGCAAGTGGGTATCATGGAGGAAAGGTCAGGTAGCAGTAGCCATGCAAAGGTCCTGTGGCAGGAGCACAGTGGGGTGGGGTGGGGTGCAGACAAGCAGGGAGGCCAGTGTGGCTGGGGCAGAGTGACTCAGGTGATAGGTTATGGGAATGAGATGAGGGAGGCGTGGGGTCAGGCTGGTGGAACTTATATAGGTACAGCTTCTATATAATCCAAGAAATCAAATTTTTTACATAGGAAAGGTGGACTTCTAGTAGAAGCTCAAACCCAGATGAAGAATGAGAATACCCAAATACTCACGCAATCATGGTGAGTCAGATGAAGATCATACTGGGAACTGCACCGTGGATCCCACAGCTGGATCCCAAGTAGTACCTGGCACATTACCTGGAGCGAAAGGCAGGTGGGTCTTGGCTTTTACAATCACCTTTGTGAGACAAGAGCCTTAGCAGATAGGTCTGGGCTGCCTGGGTTGGGGGGTGGGGAAGGTGGGGGTGGGTTCCTGTCCCTAGGCCTGGATCCGAGAAAGGGGCAAGAAAGGAAGGTGCCACCCTGCTGTGTGTGCCTTCTCTGGGAATCTTTACCAAGAGAGGGGCTTTGGCAGGTCTGAAGTGCTAGGACATAGAAGACGGTGCGTCAGTCCCCAGGTGCCTGGTTGGCCTCCATCTTCCTAATCCTTGAGGGCTAACCCCCACCCTGGGGCTACTGTTAAAGAAGATAGCAGCCAGCTCCCTCTAGACACCACTGGGTCATTGTCTTTGGTGTGGAAGCGTGAGTCCACCTGCTGCCTAGGAACATGTGAAGGCCAGACGCTGCACCAGCCCCAGGCCTGCATGACCATGTGTCTCTCCCCTGGGGTGGGAGCTACAGCTTCAGGCTCCACCAAGGGGTAAGGACAGGCCCAGGACAGGGAATGATCAAATGGCAGTACCAGGAAAGGAGGTGGGAGATGAAGTAGTAGGGGCAGAAGGGGAACAAGGTGGAAGGCTGCAGGGGGACAAGGGCCACAAGCCTGCGCCTTCATCACAAGCACCGCCCAGCCCAGCCTGGCTCAGTCAGCCAGTGACTCTGCAGGAACATGCAAAGCTCTTAGCTGTTTGCCAGGACCTGACAGTGTGTCATTGTTACAGTCACGGACACGGATCGCTGTCTTCCAAATGGTATTGTTGGCATGTGTGAGTTTATTCACTTTGATACTGGGTGAGAGGAATCAGGGTCACCTGGCAAGGCTTGGAGAACTTTAACCCAGAACTCAGGGAGATGATCCCTCGGTCCCCCATAGGGACCGTGACCACAATGTTCCCCTTCTACTCTCTGCCCTAGACCCCACATATCTTGCCCAGCCTGGCCCAGAAGGGCCTGACCAAGGGGAGCAATTATGGCCAGAAATCGATGGCAAAGAGCATAGTAAGGTCTCCACCCTCACCAACAGCTCTTTGTGGTCCCTGAGTTCAGATAGATGTGGGTTCAAATTCTGACTACCACTTCCTGTAAGTGTGACCTTAAGCAAGTCATTTAATCCCTCTAAGACTAAATATTCTCATCTACAAAATGGGTAGTGCTAGAAAGATTAAATGAGACCTTGCATGTGAAGTGCTAAGCTTGTTGTTAATGCATCGCAAGTTGGTCATCACAATTATTTTCATCATCACCACAGTCAGCTTGACCACCTTACAGTTTATTGTTGACACAGGATTTCACTGCTCAAGTTTCCATTTGTGTTTATGACTGTGTTGGCATCAAGCAGCCCTTTTTAATTGCTGCTGGCTAACAAGAATAGAGGAGGATTTAATGTGTAAATGATGCGTTGAAGCCAAGTGCAGCCTAAATGATGTAACAGTCCACTGTGCAAACAGAGTACTAGTAATTCAGAGAGAAGTGGGGAGGACCGAGTCATCCCTAGCACCTGGCAGCACCCTCACACGTCAGACTCAAAAAGAGAGCCCATCTCAGTGGTCCTACCTTGTTAAAAGCAGCAATGTTAGGGTTAGGCATGATGGTTCATGCCTATAATCCCAGCATGCTGGGAGGCCGAGGCAGGTGGACTGCCTGAGCTCATGAGTTTGAGCCCAGCCTGAGCGAGAATGAGACCCCATCTCTAAAAACAGCCAAGCATTGTGGCAGGCACCTGTAGTTCCAGCTACTTGGGAGGCTGAGGCAAGGGGATTACTTGAGCCTAAGAGTCTGAGGTGCTATGAGCTATGGCACTCTACCAGGGGCAACAAAGTGAAACTGTGTCTCAAAAAATAAAAAACATTAAAAAAATTTTTTATTAAAGTTTGGTTTCAGCCAAATAATATCATCCTGCCCATTCAGTTACTCTGAATTTTACTGAGTTTCCTTTTTCTTTATATTTATTATGCAGTTTTCTGATGTAGATGTATCACTAAGTGAAAAAAATTGTAATATGTTACCTTTTGATAAAGGGGAGTATAAAAATAGAGACCAATGTGTGTATGTGTGTGTATGTACAGGGTGGCCATAATGTATGTGCACAGTGTAAAATACTTGTGTGTTGTGATGTGAACAAATTGGGAACTGCCTCAGAGAACTGTTTGCTGACCTCTGATCTCTAGGGTAAGAGGTCAAAGGAGCAGGCAGCCGGTAAGAGAGGTATAAGGGCACTTCGTGGGTCACCCAGTAAGCAGGCCATACCAAAGGCTACACAGAGCATAGACAGTCATGCAAAGGGTGGACCACTGTTAGGAGGTTACTTTCCAGCAGTAGATGGACAGCAGCAGTCAGGGCAGAGATTCCACCATCAGATTAGGCCAGCAAGAAAAAGCCTTGTGGGCCAGCTGACCAGAAGGGCATTCCTGCCCCTGGAGAAAGGAGGCTGTAACAGTATCATCTGAGGGGCTAAGCACTGTTTTTTATGACATCGTATAGATGGGCCCCACAGAGGTGAAGTTGTTTGCCCAAGAGTGTGCACAGGACTTTCAGAGCTGGACTTGAGACCAGGCCTGGGCTGGTGACCAGCACTATACTGCCTCTTGGCATGTTCTCGGGGGTAGGACAGTTCAATGGCTCATGGCAAGAACATTGTAGAAAATCAGCGTGTAACTGCTATGATAATGCAGGTGAACAAGCCTGGTCCAAGAAAAAGTCAAATGTGAATCACAGTGGAGCCGCCCATGTCCTGATGTGGGAGCCAGTCGGCATGCGATTTAGCTCAGCCCTCCAGCAGGCGCAGAGAGCACAGCATTGTGAGTTGAGTGTGTGGGCTGCCTGCCCTATGCCTCTGGTTCAAATCCTGGCTCTTCCTGACTTTGAGCAAGCTCTCCAGTTCTCAGTTTCCTGATCTGTCAAATGGGGATAGTAACAGTATTGGGCTCAAAGGCTGTGGTGAACTGTAAATGAGGAGTTATCATTGTAAAGTACAGTGCCTGACAACAGAAAACCCAAGTGTTCTGTGAGTTTTAGATTTTAATTCAGAGTGGCCTCTTGCTGCTAACCCCTTGCTAAAGATGCCCGCAGGGGTGTGGTTTAGGGAGAAGGATCTGAGCACATCTAAGTAGTTAGGCTGTGTGTGCACCTCCAGCTCTTGTCCTGTGGGGGCACCCATGTCCCAGGCCTGTGCAGGACCTCCCAAACCTGCTTCTGGGTTTGTGAGTCACCTAACTCACTTCAGCCAGTCCTCCAACATGTGATGTCTGAGGGTCACCAGTTAGGTGTCCTGTATAGGGCTGAGCAGGTCCCACACTTACCCTGAATCTCTTCTCCCACAATGGTCAGAAAGATCTTTAAAAGAGTAAATCAGTAAAACCTCCCAAAACTGCTAATTCAGCTCTGAGAGCTAAATTCAGCACCCTCAGACCCGGCCTGCCAAATACCCTTGCCCACCTCTCGCCTCCTCAGCCCCATTTCACCGTCCCAGCCTGGGACACCCTTCCTCCAGATCTTTACATTTTTGCCTCTTTCTGAAGCCTTGGCTCAAACATCTCCTCCCAGAGGCCTTCCCTGACCGCCTAGGGATGGTGTCCTTTCCTTTCCTAGCAAACCCACATTTTCAGGGTACTTACAGTGACCTGAGCTTCTCTCAGAAATTGGCTATTTACCCACGTACTCTCTGCCTCCCTCACTATAGCCAGAGCATTAGAAGAGGCCCTGCACCTCTGACTGGGTGCTTAGTCAGTATTCGAGGAATAAATGAGCAAATGTCTGGGGCACAATCCACCTCCACAAAAGAGATTTTCCTTTTCACATAAAACATCCCTATCACAACCTCGCTCCTTGCTTGCCTGCTTGGCTCAGGAGCTCCTAGCCTTGAGCTGCTGGGAAGGGCTGCTGGCAGCTCTCCCCTTGCCAAGTGGAGGCCCTGGGCAAAGCCCATATCAGGCCAGGCCAGTACCTGGCCCTTGGCTCCCATGGGTCCTGCTCCCCGTTGCATCATGTCCCGTTGAGGGACAGCACTAACCTTCCTCCAGGTATTAAACGACTTTTCCCCTAGCAATGTTTGTTTTAGGGATTAAAGTTAGTGGAGACTATAATTTCCAGAATCATCTGTTCCTTTCCTGGCAGCCAGCATGACATTTGTTATTTCATTTTCCCAAGGCCTGATAATACTGTTCCAGACATGTTGGCTCCATGGCATCACCCAGCAGGAAGGCTCTCTCTCTGGTGCCTGTCCCCATCTCGCCACAGGCTCTCTCAGCTTTACAGACCAGGCCAAGCCCACCATCCTCACCATCCCTTTATTTCTCTTCTTAGGTCAAATTCATGGACCATGATTGTTTTCTCCTTTTTTTGTTTTCTTTTTTTTTTCTTTTTGTTCTTATTTTAAGTACTACAGTGATCCCTTATTTATTCAGGGGTCCTCAAACTTTTTAAACAGGAGGCCAGTTCACTGTCCCTCAGACCATTGGAGGGCCAGACTGCGGGCCCTGGGACGAGTCGGCTGCTAAGCAGGAAAGGTAGCGGCGACATAAACACCTGGCAGGCCGGATAAATGTCCTAGGCAGGCCACATGTGGCCCGCGGGACATAGTTTGAGGATGCCTGATTCTAGATAATCAAGAAAAAGGCTACTATACCGGGCTTGACTCACACCTGTAATCCCAGCACTATGGGAGAACAAGACAGGAGGATCTCTTGAGGCCAGGAAGACCAGCCTGAGCAAGAGCAAGACACCCCCTCCCACCTCTTCATCTCCAAAAAATACAAAACTTAGTAGCTGTGCTGGCTACTAAGTCCCAGCTACTAGAGAGGCTGAGGCAGGAAGATCACTTAAGCCCAGGAGCATGAGGCTGCAATGAGCTCTGATGACAGCAGCACTGTACTCTACCACAGATCAAGACTCAAAAAAAAAAAAAAAAAGGAAATAGGCTACTCCATGCTAGTGAATTTTCAAAATAATATCCTTTAAGCACTGCACCTCAAACAATTAAATATATTTTTAAAATAAGCTTTATTAAGGTATAACTGCCACGCTATAAACTACATGGCTTTAAAGTATACAACCTGGCTGGGTGCAGTGGCTCACATCTGTAATCCCAGCACTCTAGGAGGCCAAGGTAGGTGGATTGCTTGAGCGCAGGAGTTTGAAACCAGCCCGAGCAAGAGTGAGACCCCATGTCTAAAAAAATAGCCCAGCATTGTGGTGGGTGCCTGTAATCCCAATTACTTGGGAGACTGAGGCAAGAGAATCACTTGAGCCCAAGAGTTTGAGGTTGCTGTGAGCTGTAATGTCATGGCACTCTACTGAGGGTGACAAAGTGCAACTCTGTCTCAGAAAAATAAAATAAAATAATAAAGTATACAACCCGATACGTTTTGACATACATACACAAGCACACCCACAAAACCATCACCACAATCAAGATAATGAATTATCCATCATCCTCAAAAGTTCCCTCCCACCTTTCCCTGCCTCTTTCCCTAAACCACCACCAATTTGTTTTCTGATTATATATTTAGTGCCATGGCTCACTCACCTCCCCGCCTCAGAAAGCTGAGTAGGATCAACATGATGGACCCTTGCCCTGATTCAGCGTTACCAGTACTATTCCCAAAAGATGTCCTTGGGTACTGGGAAGATGCAGAAGATTATCTGCCCTGGGCACTAGCTGGCCCTGAAATGGTGCTGACATACTGGGTGGTTTCAGGTCTGGGAGCACTCTTCCTAAGTGAAAAACTGCTAGCTTGAACCCTGCACATCAGGCCCTCTGTGACACTCCTGATCTCATGCTGCATCAGTGGTTCTCACCTGGGAGTGACTTTTGTCCCTTCAGGGGCATTTGGTAGTGCCCAGAGATCTTTTTGGTTGTCCTCATGGGAGTGGGTGTGCCCCTAGCATTAGTGTTTGGAGACCAGAGACATGGCCGGACATCCTGCAATATACAGGACAGTCCCCACAACAGAGAACTGTCCATCCCAAGCTGTCCGCAGTGCTGAGGCTGAGAAACCCTGTTCCAGATGACAAACCTACTGAAACTCCAGAAGTTATGATGATTGACTGTTTTTACTTTTCTAGATCAAGAGGGAAGAGGAAGGGCAACAGCTTATTGGAACTATAAGGCCACAGAGGTCACAGACCTGGGAGATGCCCCTTGTAGCTCCACCAGAGGTGGTCTCTGGCTTCCTGTGGGCAAGCTCTAAGGGATGCAGCTCTGAGGCACCAGAGACCGGTGTTTAGGAGTTGTCCAATGAGTGTCCACCAGACGGTACCCAAAGCATTTATCAGGTGCCTCACTGTGGGCAGTGCCAGCTGGGCACAGAAGGCAAGGCAGAAAACAGAACTGGAGCTGGTGGACGGAGGCCACTAAGCCAAGTGACTGGATGTGGCAAAGGCAGGCAGTAAATGATAAATGTAGGGCCAGGCATGGTGGCTCATGCCTATAATCTCAGCACCTTGGAAGACCAAGGCAGGTAGATCATCTGAGCTCACGAGTTCAAGACTAGCCTGAGCTACAGCAAGACCCTGCCTCTAAAACTAGCCAGGTGTTTGTGGCAGGCACATGTAATCCCAGCTATTCGGGAGGCTGAGGCAAAAGAATTGCTTAAGCCCAAGAGTTTGAGGTTGCTGTGAGCTGTGACATCACAGCACTCAACTGAGGGCAACACAGTGAGGCTCTGTCTCAAAAATAAATAAATATAAAAGGTAAATGGAGACCCACTCTATAAATGGGGGCTGGCCATGCTAGGACCTATTCCCAACGTGACCAAGTAATGTCACCATTGAATCATGCATAGCTCTTCACCCCACGCACAGACACCCTGTCTGCCTGTCATATAAAGAAGGTGTTTCCCAAGTGGTGTAGCCAGAACTGGAAGGGCTGCCCATGCTAGGCAGGGAACTGAGCGTTACTGCAGCAGGGAAGAAGCATGGCAGGGAGACCCCAGGTGCTCTAGAGCAGGATGGTGAAGTATGGCACACTTCACTTAATTCTGTAGGACCTAAAGCTTTCATTATTATATACATACAGATTTTTAATTTGACTACATAAACTCAATTATAAAATTTTAACCATGGATCAGGCAAATTCACAGAAATATAAAACTCACTGTCTCATATAAAAGACCTCACTCTCACACTTGTTTTACTGGTATCTGTGGTGAGGCCTTTAAGATGTCTTTACCAAGGCTCGGTGCCTGTAGTTCAAGCACCTAAGGCGCCAGCCATATACACCAGAGCTGGTGAGTTTGAATCCAGCCTGGGCCTGCCAAACAAGAATGACAACCATAACCAAAAAATAGCTGGGCGTTGTGGTGGGCACCTGTAGTCCCAGCTACTTGGAAGGCTGAGGCAAGAGAATTGCTTGAGCCTAAGAGTTGGAGGTTGCTGTGAGCTGTGATGCCATGGCACTGTACTCAGGGTGACAACTTGAGGCTCTGTCTCCAAAAAAAAAAAAAAGGGATGTCTTTGCCATGATGTATAATTTTGGGTGAGGAACCAAGGGGAAGTACGTAGGTGGTAGAGAAGACTTTCCTTGGGAGCATTAGTCTTACTGTATTTGTCACCCAAGGGGTTTCCTCTAGCTTCAGAGGTCTCACTCTTAGTGTTTACCTTGATTTTGATAACAGCTTAATTCTTTGATCTGTAGAAAGTTTTCTGATAGGTTAGTGACTCAGTTCTATTGTTGGTAATGTTCTTTCAGCTATCATTGAAAATTCTTTGTTTCCATTAAGGGTGGTTCAGGGGTCTTGAAAGAAGCAAGAAAAGTCAGATGGTCAATGAGTCATAAAGGCTGTCACCTGAGAGGAGCTGAAGAGGTCAGTGTCCAGAGAGGTTTAATTATTTTATTACAAGAGTTATTGTAGAGTCAGGCTCAGTGGCTCACGATTGTAATCCCAGCACTGTGGAAGGCCAAGGTGGGTGGATTGCCTGAGCTCAGGAGTTCAGACGAGCCTGAGCAAGACTGAGACGCCAGTCTCTAAAAAAAGTAGCTGGGCATTGTGGTGGGTGCCTGTGGTCTAGCTACTGGGGAGATTGAGGCAAGAGGATTACTTGAGCCCAAGAGTTTGAGGTTGCTACGAGCTATGATACCAGGTCACTCTACCAGGAGCAAGAAATTGAGACTTTGTCTAAAAAAAAAAGTTATCGTAGACATTCTGAAAAATGTAGGTAAGCCAAAAATAAATAAATAAATAGCTCTCAAAACTGACCCTTTCAGAGAAAATAACTAAAAAAAATTTTTTTTTGGGAGACAGAGCCTCAAGCTGTCCCCCTGGGTAAAGTGCTGTGGCATCACAGCTCACAGCAACCTCTAACTCCTGGGCTCAAGCGAGTCTCCTGCCTCAGTCTCCCAAGTAGCTGGGACCACAGGCACCCGCCACAATGCCTGGCTATTTTTTGGTTGCAGCCGTCATTGTTGTTTGGCAGGTCAGGGCTGGATTCGAACCTGCCACCTTTGGTGTATGTGGCTGGTGCCTTAGCCACCTGAGCCACAGGCGCCGAGCCAAAACAACTAAATTTTGTTGTGCACCCTTCTCTACAAGTATGAATGTGCAGACATTTTGATTAAAAGCTGGAATGGGAGCTCGGCATCTGTCCAGCCTGGGCCCGCCAAATAACAATGATAGCTGCAACCAAAAAAAAAAAAAAAAAGCCAGGTGTTGTGGGGGGCGCCTGTGGTCCTAGCTACTTGGGAGGCAGAGACAGGAGACTCGCTTGAGCCCAGGAGTTGGAGGTTGCTGTGAGCTGTAATGCCACAGCACTCTACCCAGGAGGATACCTTGAGGCTCTGTCTCAAAAAAAAAAGCTGGAATGGGTGCTGCTGCTGAAGGTTTTGTTCAGGTGCCAGAGCCCTCACTGGGTAACAGCAAAGCACTCCATGGGGTAAGAGAAGCTCCAGGAGCCAGAATGACTCCAAAGAGTATGGCTACTCTCAGGAGTCTCCAATCCAAGGATAAAGAGAGGCCTGGCAGGCAGGATCCTCTCCCCAAAAGCCCTGCTGGGCAGATGGGAACCCCTTCCCAGCCCCACCCTGCCTGACACATCACGTCCTCCCTTCCCATCCATCTCCAGACTCCTATAACATGCCCAAGTCCTACCAATTACTAAGGTAAAATGATACAGTGGGATTGCGGAGGACTTAGGGCTCCTAAGGCCCCACGTCCTGAGACCTGCACCAGGGACAGTTTATCTGTTAAGAGTGATAAAGAGAACAATACCTGTCTGCAGGGCATGCTTCCATGCGACAAAGGGAGAAGTCACCAGCTGTGGCAAAATGGGATTCTCTCCAGAGGGGTCTCTGGAGAGTGGCTTTCCAATTCTTTTTAGCAGAACTGCTGTAAAATACAATCTTATATGAAACCTCAAAATATGAGAGGGACAAAAGCAGAGAAGCTCTGGGCAAAGCAAGGATAGGTGCTTACCTGCCCAGTCCCCTCATTCCTGTGACACACCTCTGAGCAACACAGTCTGAAGAGTTAGGCCTCCTGCTGAAGGCAGGACTGGAGGGAGAAAGCTGGCCTGAAGGAACTGGGATGTCCCAGCAGATCTGGCTGGGTGGCAGCTGTCTGAGCTGGGGCAGCCCCTACCCCTACCCCAAGGCTTACTATGGCTCCCTTAGGGCTGGCTCCAGGATGGGAAGGGCCCGGGAGACAGCCTGAACTGCTCTTTTCTTGGGCTGACCTATCCTGTAAGCCAGAGGACATGTGGGAGTGGCACTGGGGACTCCTGGGTTAGGTGGGGCTGGCCCTGTCCCTATTTCCCCTCAATGGGGTTCTCTTGCTCACAGCCTGAGGAAGAGCTGTGACTCACTTCCTGCCTGTCTGACTATGGGAGAATTACTTTCCCAGGGCGGTTCTGGTTGGGGCTGCCCCAGTCAACAAGCCTCAGCTCCTGGTGAGGGGTGAGAACCCCTCTCAAGAAGGGGGGCAACCAGGCTTATCTCCCAGTTCAACTTGAAGGACCCCACATTCTGCCCCAGGTTTCCAGTTTTTGCAGTGTGCATAAAGTGCCCCAATATCACTCATCCCATCAGTTGAATATTATCTCCATTTTTCCAGAGGGGTTAACTGAGAACTTAAGCAACTTGTCTAAGGTGGGGTAGTACAAAATATTGTCAAAGGAAGTTGAGCCTCTTTGCTGATTGACTTTCCACATGAGTTACCTTACGAATATTATTTAACCTCCCTGGGCCTAAGTTTCCTCTTCTGTAGGCTGTAGATTGATACATAAAGGGCAACTTAAGGAAAATGTATGGGACCCTCTTCAAGGGGCTGGTAGTGAGCCCCTTGGAAAGAGCTCACTGCTACCTCCTCAGGGGAACCTTGGTGAGGTTGGCCACAGTCCTGGGACAGGACAACCCTGAGCCCAGGTTCTCTCTCAGAGGGGTATACAGCTGGGCCACGTGGTTCTGCCACCTTGGAACAACCCAGCCTGGGAAGCTCTTTGCCACATTTTCCCTCTTTTCTTTCTACATGAAGCTGTCTGCCCAGCCAAGCAGCACTTCCCAGCCGTTTTCTAGAGCCCAGGAGAAAGCAGCTCACACCATGAGCTGCTCTGAAGTCTGCTAGTCTGGGACTTGGGCAAATTATTTAAACTTTATGCGCCTCAGTTTCCTTATCTGTAAAATGGGATTAATAATGTCATCTTGAAAGGATTATGTGGATTAAATAATGTACATAAGGAGAAGATAACGTAAACTGACTGGCCAGGTGCCTGGCACGCAGTTGGTTTAAGAAAGCTAAAAAAATTAAAAGGAGGTGGTTTAGTTCTGGTGACATATCCATCTGTCTTTATAGATGCAAATAAAATCGTGACGACTCCTCCAACAGCAGGCCGCGAGGAAGCTCGCCTGCCGCAGCGAGCGCCCCAGGTCCGCCATGCCAGGCACCTAGCCCGGTCGCGCGCGAACTTATGGCTCGGGCGTGGGGAAGCGGGGAGAGAGGGCTGGCCCGCAGGGTCTGGCCAGGGCTGAGCTCGCACTGACTCCCCAAGCCCTTTCTGTCCTCTCGGTTCCGAGTAGGTCTCCGCGGCTGGCTGCCCGGGGAGCTCGCGATGCGAGGAGCCGAGCCCGGGGAGGGAGCGCGGACAGCAGGGCCTGGGGGACGCGCCGGGTGGCCGCGAGGGCTTTGGGATCCTCGGCCCCACTTCCTACCTGCCCCTGCCAGGAGCCGGAGGCAGCGGGCGCCCCAGAAGGCCGCAGAGCCGCTCAGGGCCGGGCGAGCAGCGCTCACTCTCCGAACACGGGGCCGGGGCCGAGGCCGGGCGGGATGGGCCCGGACCGGGTCCGGGGCCGCGGCAACAGCAGCAGCGACGGCCGGGGGAGCGCGGAGGTGGCGCCGCGAGGGGGAGGGGCG
>NW_003852672.1:320811-323805 GCF_000181295.1 Otolemur garnettii | reverse complement strand
AAACAAGCCGCGCTGCCGCGGCCCCGGCCGCTGCCCCAGCCTGAGCCGGAGCCGGAGCCGGAGCAGAGGCCGAGCCCTGCCCTGGTCGCCGGCCCTGGCCGAGGCCGCGCCGTGACGCCGCCGCCGGGCGCGGGGACCGCGCCGAGCCCAGGCCCCCACCGCTGGGCTCTCCGCTCGGCCGAGGGGCGCTGGAGCCGTCGCGGCGCTCGCCTGAAAAAAGTTTCCCCGCCTGGGCTCCCTAGGGTAAGCAGCGAGGGCGCGGGGCCCGGGGGAGGTAGCACGCCGGAGCCGGGCCCGAGGGGAGCCGGCCGAGCCAGGCCGCTCTACCGGAGGGAGCGGGCTGCGCGGCCCGGGAGTCCCGGCAGCGGAGAGTCGGGGGCGCTGGCGCCTACCCGGGCTCAGCTGCCTTTGGAAACTGGCTCCCGGGCCCGGTCCGAGGGTGGAGCCGCGGAGAGCAGGAAGGGCACCCCGCAACCCACCTGAGCGTGCCGGCCCAGCTCTCCCGCTCCTGCCCGCGCCGGTACTTTTCCGCTGGGGGCCAGGGCAGCCCTCTGACCTCAGGAAGCGCCTGCGGGGCCCCCAGTGGGGGCCGAATGGGGAGAGAATTCCAGAGGCGCCGGGTGCTCCGGCGCAGTCCTCGGGCCGCCGGCGCTCGCCCACTCGGCAGCCGGAGAGGGCCTGCGTTCCGCCGGGAGAGGGGAGGAGCAGCGTGGGGGAGCGGAGGGGACTATTCATGGCCCCCCGCCCGCACACCTGTGCAGCAGAGGACTCAGGTGCGGCCCACGGGCTCCGGCGGGCCAGCTCAGTGGCTGCCTTGCCAGAGACCTGGCCAAAGACACTGTGGGGTGGTCGGATCGAGGGGCGAGCTGCTTGCCAGACAGATCTGATGGCAGACACTTGACTAGTCAGAACCTGCTTTCCCAGCCAACATCCCCCACTCTCTTGCCCCTGTGGTGCAGACCCCTCTCTACCCGAGAGTGATGGGATTCTCTTTCTGACTTGGGAAGTGAAAGGGAACCCAGGTGATATGGCCTACTTGAGGGCTGAGTGGCTGCTGGCTAGGTGTGGATACAGCGAAAGAGTAGCCTGGCCCTGTCTCACCAAGAACAGCCCTAGTTTTACTATTTGCTGTAATGGGCTTCCCCGTAAGATTTGATTTTTTAAGAAAGGATTCTGTGGCTTAAAAAAAAAAAAGTTTGAAAACCGCTGGTCTAGCAGTTTTTACCACCAAGGAAACTGAGGCCCAGGGAGAGGAAGTGAGTCGTGGAGGATCATGCAGTATATAATAGTTGAGCAGGGACTGGAAGACTTCAGTTCACAGGAGCCTCCTGCATGAGTAACAGGACCTGGCCTGGTGTCTGAGCAGCCACCCTCCTGTGGCTTGCTCCATGGCGAGACTAGTGCCTTAGGTTGATTCCGTGTGGATGCCCTGGAGTGGCTCTCTGTGTCAGGAGGTTCTGGAGCTAGACAAAGGGCTCTGCCTCAGAGCACAGCCAGGAAGAGCACCCACAGCTGTCTGTGGCCACGGGCTGGAGGTGGGTCCCCTGTGATAACAGGATCACAAGAAATACAGCAAGAAATGCAATTGAGACAAATTGGGACTCAGAGGGTGAGTCAAGAGTTTGGAGATGAGAGAATGGTTGGTGAGAAAAAGCCCACTCATTGTTCTCAGTTCTTACTTTTTGGTGAGGAGTCCTCCCTCCATCCCGGATGCTGAGGCACAGCTGTCTGAGATGATGTTCTGGAAGGCATGCCTACTCCTCATTATGGCTGGGCAGGGGGAGGCTGGTCCTGTTTCTTGGGGGACTGTTGGGTGGTGCGCGAAGCTTGCTTTCTTTCCGGGTGCTGCAGGGTAACTAAGTAGCCATAACACAGAGCAGCTGTGGCCCTACCCACAGTGTGGAATCAGGGTAGACCCAGATGAGCTGAGCCTGGACTTGAGGGCCCCAGCAGGGCTTACAGCTCTGTGGTCAGCAGGGTCTACATGACATCTGGACCCAAGAGGCAGCTGTCCTGGTGGCAAGAAAGGAAGAAGTGGCCCTGTTCTTGTATGCCTTCACCCCCCCAGGGCTCACATCTTCTGTTAAGTGGAGACCTTGGGGTCTCTTCACCACCTACGGCTGGGGTGTCTGGCAGTCTAGCCATTTCTCAACCAGCTTTCTGGAACCAGCCACTAGGGCAGCGGTTCTCAACCTGTGGGTCGTGAACTGTATTAAAGGGTCGAGGCATTAGGAAGGTTGAGAACCACTGCACTAGGGTGTTGTGGGACTGTGGCTCCCAGGCCTGTTCTGGAGCCCTATGGAGTCTGCCCATCAGGGGTGTGCAAGAGCTGCATTGTAGATGTCTCCTGCCATCAGCTGTCAGGTTATTTTGGTCTAAACTGAAAATATTCCAAGAATTGTATATGGAGTCCCCCCCACCCCACCCTCCAGGGTGGGATTGCAAGCAGCCAGGCAAGCCAGTAATAGCTGAGGGTAGCCTCTGAAAAGAATGAGGCATTCCTGGTGGTGAGCCTGCCTATCTAGCTCTCCAGGCTCTGGGTAAGCTGGGGTACCTTCGTTTGCCACCCAGCAAAGTGTGGCCTCAGCCACAGGAGTGGCAGAGACAACTGGGGCCCTGTCGGCACTGCTCAAGGAGACAGGATACCCACTCAGCACCACTGAGACCTCTCCCAGTGTCCCTCCACCCCAGGGGCTTGGCTTCTGGGTGGTTAGGGGGCCTATGTGGGGACAGTTATGTGGCCCTAGGCAGAGAGGTCCAGCTGTCTGTTTGCTGAAGGAGGAAAAACAACATGCAGACTATTGATTCAGCCTCACCTTGGTGCTCCTGGCTCAGCAGCCAGTGTTTGCCCTGGCAGCTGGGCTCAGATTACGAAAGGCTGGTAGGGCGTGGAGTTAGCTAGGGGGTGGCTGGGGGGCCTCCAGGCCTGGAGAGGGCTGGGGAGCCCAGCCCCAGCATTCCCCAGGAAATGTAAAAAAAAAAAAAAAAAAAAAA
>NW_003852672.1:305836-320787 GCF_000181295.1 Otolemur garnettii | reverse complement strand
CCTGAATTCACTGATATCTCCCATCTTAGCCATAGAAGGGGTGAGCCTCTGTGGTCCCTGCTCAGAGCAGGCCCACAAAGCCCACTTCACCTCCAATTGCCCACTCCTTCCCCCAGGGCTGCAGGCCTTTGCTAATAACTCCCTATGGCTGAATCTGCTTTGCTGAACCAGGAAACCCTACTGAGTTGTATAGGCACCATTCATTTAAAAAACTTTAAAAAGCCAACATTTTATTCCTATGCAAAATATAACTTGGTAATTTGAAAAATGTACAATGACATAAAGAAGAAAATAACAATTACTCGTAATTCTCACCATCTTGAGAGAATCACTGTTAACATTTTAGTGTATGCCCTTCCAGATTTTGTTTTGAGTTATGTATAAATATGCATGTATAATAGTTTTTATAAACAAAAAATGGGATTATGTGTATATACTGCTTCATAGTGCACCTTTCTTTTGTCATGGTATGTATCCATCTATTATTGCTGATTCTCGGTGACCTAAGCCTCAGTGCATTTCACCCCGCATCCTGTGTCACACTTGTGTTCTTGCATGGAAGAAAGCCCAGGGGTTTCTGGGGTGCCCATCTAATCTTACAGAACTTGGGGGGCTGGGTATCTTCCCCCCTGTCTTCCCAGAGCCCCTTTCTGGCTTAAATTGAGCCACTGGGGGGGAAGAGGGCAGCTCTAGTGCATGGCTGAGGGGAGATACTGACTCTCTCCCCCTGTTCTTCTCAGATCCGCCAGTCCTCGCTCTCTTGAGCCCACCAGTCTCGGCCCCATGCCCCCGCCAGTTAACTCCGGGCTACAGGCAGTGAGCAGGCACGTGGGAGCTGAGGCCCTGTGACCAGGCCACAGAAACGGGAGCTCGGGGTTCCGGCCACCTGCACCCCCATGGAGCTGAGGCCCTGGTTGCTATGGATGGTGGCAGCAGCAGGAACCTTGGTCCTGCTGGCAGCTAAGGCCCAGGGCCAGAAAGTCTTCACCAACACATGGGCTGTGTG
Organism: Otolemur garnettii; assembly: GCF_000181295.1. Lineage (NCBI taxonomy): Eukaryota > Metazoa > Chordata > Mammalia > Primates > Galagidae > Otolemur > Otolemur garnettii. The sequence continues at coordinate 319,781 of NW_003852672.1, read as the reverse complement.
CATCCCTGGGGGCCCAGCAGTAGCCAACAGTGTGGCACAAAAGCATGGATTCCTCAACTTAGGCCAGGTGGGTGTTCATTCAGGACACTGTCCATGGGTGAGGCCAAGAGAAGACAGGGACTCTGGTGCCAGGGGCAGGAACTGCTGGGCTTTTCTCAGGGCCCCTGTATAATAGGCATGTTCTGGGTGGCCAATGGGATGGATACAGTGGCTGGCCCTGGCCCTGGGCTGTCAGCATAGGTCTCCAGATCACCAGCGCACCCCAGTGAAGGTGAGTCCCCTGCCCGCCCCACTGCCCTGCTCCTCACCTTGGCAAGATTCCCGTGTAGCCATCGTTCACCCCTGTCCCCTGCCTCCCTGGGGACTGACAGATGGAAACCCAGCTTAGTCGCCCTGCTTTATTGTAGATCTTCGGTGACTATTACCACTTCTGGCATCGAGCAGTGACAAAGCGGTCTCTGTCGCCTCACCGCCTGCGGCACAGCCGTCTGCAGAGGGAACCTCAAGTGAGTTTAGCCTTGGCCACCTACTGGCCGCTGCCCACTGCTCTCAGGGACCCCTCGCACTTCCCCCCACCACACACACCAACTCGCCCTCACTTCCTCACAGGTACAGTGGTTAGAGCAACAGGTGGCCAAGCGACGGACCAAACGGGATGTGTACCAGGAGCCCACGGACCCCAAGTTCCCCCAGCAGTGGTACCTGGTGCGCTGCCTCTTCAGCCCGGGCCCCCTGCCTCCCACTGCACTGTCCACCTACTGGGGCTCCTGTTGGGGGACGAGGCTGACTTTGAGGCTCCCCCGGACTCTTTCCCTTCCCTTCAGCCTCTCCTTGCACAAGCCTGAGGTGGCCCTGCCAGAGTTCTTCACATTCCCATGAAGTCCATACAACCAATGGTGGCATTTTAGGGATGGGTGGAGGTGGTGTTGCAGTAGGGAGGGGACCTGAGACTCACATAAATACCCATGTCCTATAAGTGATGGGAATGGCTATCTCCACAGTCTGGTGTCACTCAGCGGGACCTGAATGTGAAGGAGGCCTGGGCTCAGGGCTACACAGGGCGTGGCATTGTGGTCTCCATCCTGGACGACGGCATTGAGAAAAACCACCCAGACTTGGCAGGCAACTATGTGAGGAAGTGGGGCATGGCCGTGGTCCCTGGCTGGGTGTCTGGGGCTATCCTATTCTGCCTGTGAGAGCAGGCTGCTCCTGATGGAGGCCATACCCTTTCTAGGATCCTGGAGCCAGTTTTGATGTCAACGACCAAGACCCTGACCCCCAGCCTCGGTACACACAGATGAATGACAACAGGTAAGGAATGGCAGGACCCTGGCCTCTGCCTCCCTTGTCTCTTCCAGGGAAATGGGGCTAAGCCTAGGTGGAATGTGCACACTTGACAGGCTGAAGGCTGCTTCCACGGTTCTGGTCCAGCTAGGGCTCTGAGGGAGGGTTTGGTCAGAGCAGAGCTGGCCACTGTCAAGGGGAGTGCTGGGGGAAGGGGCTGTTCATGGGACATGCTAGTCGTGGGGGGCATGTGGGGCATGTCTACTGCACCCTGTCCACCCTACCCATGCTGTGCTCTTGGCCCTGGCAGGCATGGCACACGGTGTGCAGGTGAAGTGGCTGCAGTGGCCAACAATGGTGTCTGTGGTGTAGGCGTGGCCTATAACGCCCACATCGGAGGTGGGTGTGAGCCTTGGCTATTCCATCTTTGGGAGGGCCCTTCAGTGGGACATGACTCTGCCTTGGTCATTGCCCACCACTTTCCCCACTGTGGGTCCTTTGACCACACATGCATTCCATAAAGGATTCTCTCTCAGTGACTCAAAAGCTGGATGCCCTAGTGCTGGTGGCCCTGTGGGGTGGGATGGGTATCTCTTAGCAGAAGTCTCCCAAAATTCCCAGTACCCATCCTGAGTCCTTCTGTGGCAGGCCCTGATCACCATGCTCCTTCAAAAACCAGAATATCGTTCTAGACTAGAATGTGTGGTTGGGGGCGGAAGGTGACTGCCTCTCTTCTCTCTGCGTCTGGCCTTTGAAAGGCAGAGCCAGACAGGCAGTTAGGGGCTCAGGGTTTCCCAGCATCAGCATCCACCATCCCCAGGGGTGCAGGGCTGGGTGTGCTCTGGGGAAGCTAGACCCATGCAGCATCCCTCTTGGTGCTCCCCTCACGGCCAGGGGTTCGCATGCTGGATGGCGAGGTGACCGATGCGGTGGAGGCCCGCTCTCTGGGCCTGAACCCCAACCACATCCACATCTACAGTGCCAGCTGGGGCCCTGAGGACGATGGCAAGACAGTGGACGGGCCAGCACGCCTTGCCGAGGAGGCCTTCTTCCGGGGGGTTAGTCAGGTGAGGTGGGGTCTGGTCTAGCCTCTGTGGTAGTCTGGATGCTATCCTTTCTGTTGCTTTTTTTTTTTTGTATTTTTTGATTTTTAAATTTATTCTTGTGTTTAATTTAATACAAAGTATGTTTATTAAAGCATTAACAGACAGAAAAAGAGTAAAGAAAATATAAATCACCCATCACCTCCAACTCTGAGCATAGTTGGTGATCCTGGCTTAGTCTTTGGGCACAGACATATTTGCAGAAACACAGATCTATTAGGGATCTTGCAGGGGACCCCTCCTGGGGACAAGCAGTCCCTAGAAAATGAGGCCCCAGCTCTCCCAGTCCTAGTAGCATCTCCCTACCAGGCCTCCCCCAAGTCCTGATCCTATCATGAGTGACCCCACCCCACTCTGTCCACAGGGCCGAGGGGGGCTGGGCTCCATCTTTGTCTGGGCCTCAGGGAACGGGGGCCGGGAACACGACAGCTGCAACTGTGATGGCTACACCAACAGTATCTACACGCTGTCCATTAGCAGTGCCACACAGTTTGGCAATGTGCCCTGGTACAGTGAGGCCTGCTCGTCCACCCTGGCCACAACCTACAGCAGTGGCAACCAGAACGAGAAGCAGATTGTGAGTCTTGCCCTGTGTGGGGGCTGGGGAAGTGGGGCTGTTTGCTGGCTCTGCCCAGGGTCCCCTTTTGGACCCCATCTGCTTCTCATCCCCCTGTGGCATCATGGAATGTGAGCTTTGGGACTTGCTAAGGCTCCCAGGGGCTGCGATGTGTAGGCCGTTCCTAAAAACACAAACCTCTCTGTGGTCTCCAACCTCCAGTTGACCCACTAATTCCTTGGGAAACTGAGGCCCAGAAGGGGCCAAGTATTGGCCTGTCTGCAGCAAGTTAGCAAGGCAGCAGCTGGGACTGAGGCCTGCCACACCCTCTGTGGTGCCCTGGGCCTGTGGGCAGAAGGAAGGCAGGCAGGTAGGTAATCCTTCTAGGTCCCTCTGCCCAATACCATTGTCCCCTGGCAGGTGACCACTGACTTGCGGCAGAAGTGCACAGAGTCTCACACGGGTACCTCAGCCTCTGCCCCCTTGGCAGCTGGCATCATTGCTCTCACTCTGGAGGCCAAGTAAGTGGGTGGAGAGCCGAGGGGCAACTCTGAGCCTATTGGCCCTCTGTCTATAGCTGCTCCCAAAAAGATTGAGCCTTGGTCTCTCCCTTCCTCCTTTGCAGTAAGAACCTCACTTGGCGGGACATGCAGCACCTGGTGGTACAGACCTCAAAGCCAGCCCACCTTAATGCTAATGACTGGGCCACCAATGGTGTGGGCCGTAAAGGTGAGGGCAGGGTGGCCCTGTGGGCTGAGGTTGGATGTAGGTTGTAGGGGTCACTCTACACCTCCCAACTGACCCCACTTCCTTGTCCCTATAGTGAGTCACTCATACGGCTACGGGCTGTTGGACGCAGGTGCCATGGTAGCTCTGGCCCAGAACTGGACAACAGTGGCCCCCCAGCGGAAGTGCATCTTGGACATCCTCACAGAGCCCAAGTGAGGGATAGACCCAGGGTGGGAGGGAGCCAGTGGGGCCTGAGAGTTACTGGGGGTACCTGCTGGTCCCTCTGGGCTAGGCTGACTCTCCTGATGCCCTCTGCACAGGGACATTGGGAAACGGTTGGAGGTGCGAAGAACTGTGACAGCATGCCTGGGTGGACCCAACCACATCACAAAGCTGGAGCATGCACAGGCACGGCTTACCCTGTCCTACAATCGCCGTGGTGACCTGGCCATCCACCTGGTTAGCCCCATGGGCACCCGTTCCACCCTGCTGGCCGCCAGGTGTGTGCCCTGTCCCCTGCCAAGCACCTCCTGTTTGTCACAGCTCATGTGCCATGCCTTCATCCAGCCATACCCCTGCAGTTGTCCAATGCCACACCATGGGGCACCATTGGCATTTTGAGAGGGACATGCTGTTTCATACCGTAGGAATCCCTGGTTCCCACACATTTTGTGCCATAGTGGGTATCGCCTTGTATAGTGCCATTGCACCTTTTTGGAATCCCTTGGCTGAGAATATCTGCTCCCCTGGGAAACAGACCTGTAGGTGTTTCTAGCCCTGGAGGGTTATGGCTTGCCCGTGAACTATGGGCTGAGTGTCTCCTGGCTTGGGCCCCTGGAGGCCTCAGACAGCTATGTGTAACCCCCTTAGGCCACATGACTACTCTGCAGATGGGTTTAATGACTGGGCCTTCATGACAACCCATTCTTGGGATGAGGACCCCTCTGGCGAGTGGGTCCTGGAGATTGAAAACACCAGTGAAGCCAACAACTATGGTACTGGGGACGTGTGTGGTGGGAGTTGGGGGACAAAGAGAATTGCTGTTGGGATCTGGGGTGCCGGGCACAGTGCCAGCATCCTCAAACTCTTGCTCTCTCCCCTGCTCTGGAACAGGGACACTGACCAAGTTCACCCTTGTGCTCTATGGCACAGCCCCTGAGGGGCTGCCAGCACCTCCTGAGAGCAGTGGCTGCAAGACCCTTACGTCCAGCCAGGCCTGCGTGGGTCAGTAGTGGGTGCTGTGGGCTGTGGGAGTCTGAGGCTGGGTGACAGAGGGTGCCCGTCCTGCAACCCAACTCTAGGAAGGAGAGTTCTCATGAGACCTAGGGCTTTTGGGATGACCACAGTTCTGGGGCAAGGGCTCCTGGGGACTGTGGGGACCGCTTGGGTTGCCAGGGTGCTGGGCCTGAGGGCTCATGTTGCCCCATGGCGCCAGCTGACACACGCACTCCCCTTCTGGCAGTATGCGAGGAAGGCTTCTCCCTGCACCAGAAGAGTTGTGTCCAGCACTGCCCATCAGGCTTCACTCCCCAAGTTGTGGACACACACTACAGCACTGAGAATGATGTGGAGACCATCCGGGCCAGTGTCTGTGCCCCCTGCCATGCCTCATGTGCCACCTGCCAGGGGCCAGCCCCCACAGACTGCCTCAGCTGCCCCAGCCACGCCTCCCTGGACCCTGTGGAGCAGACCTGCTCCCGGCAGAGCCAGAGTAGCCGTGAGTCTCCACCACAGCAGCAGCTACCCCAGCCACCCCCGGAGGTGGAGACAGAGCCACAGCTGAGGGCAGGGCTGCTGCCCTCACACCTGCCTGAGGTGGTGGCCGGCCTCAGCTGCGCCTTCATTGTGCTGGTCTTCGTCACCATCTTCCTGGTCCTGCAGCTGCGTTCAGGCTTCAGCTTCCGGGGGGTGAAGGTGTACACCATGGACCGTGGCCTCATCTCTTACAAGGGGCTGCCCCCTGAAGCCTGGCAGGAGGAGTGCCCATCTGACTCAGATGAAGATGAGGGCCGGGGCGAGAGGACCGCCTTTATCAAAGACCAGAGCGCCCTTTGACGAGCCCACTGCCCACCCCCTCAAGCTAATTCCCTCCTTGGGCACTTTTTAATTCACCAAAGTATTTTTTTATCTTGGGACCGGGTTTGGACTCCAGCTGGGTGGCATGAGGGGCAGAGGCTGCTTCTTGCCCTACCCTTGGGCCCACCTGGCTGCCTGAGGTGGGTCACAGGACCAGCTGTAGGGAGGTCCTCACTCTCAGCCCCCATGTGGAGAAAGGAGTGACCCCTTTAGGGCAGCTCTCCAAGGCCTGGGCCCTGGCCAGAGTATGTGAAGAGGGGCAGCCCTTTCCAGGATTCCTGACCCAGGCTGCAGCTCTTTCCCCTTCCCTGTCCCTCTAAAGCAATAATGGTCCCCATCCAGGCAGCAGAGAGGCTGGCCTAGGAGGTATTCAAAGGAGGTGGCCACCTCTTCAAGGGCTTTTGAGTCCCTGACCCTATCCCCCACTTCTGGTGAGCCTCGTCAGAAGCAGTGATCATAGGAAGGGACCAAGGCAAGGCAGGTGCTTCCAGCTGTGCACGTGTGCGTGTCTTTCTGTTTCTGACTCGAGCTAGGCTGGCCCAGCCAAGGCTGGAGCTCTGGCTGCACCCATGCTGCGTCCCGACCTCCCTCCTCTCTTTTGTACCCTTCCCTCCCACCAGGGCCCAAGTCCCTGTTTTCTGAGCCCGGGGCTGCCTGGGCTGTTGGCACTCACAGTCCTGGAGCCCCTGGGTGGGTGGTGGGGAGGGACGGTGGCCCAGCCAGCCTCTCCCGCTTCCCACCCAATGCTGCTTTCCCCTGTGGGGATCTCAGGGGCTGTTTGAGGATATATTTTCACTTTGTGATTATTTCACTTTAGATGCTGATGATTTTTTTTTTTTTGTATTTTTAACGGGGGTAGCAGCTGGACCACCCACCTTCTCATACCCACTGTCCACTCTGCTCCTCCTCTGGCTGCCCTGGCCCTGGGGTGTGGGGCAGTAGCATGTTGCTGAGGAGTGAGGAGCAGCTGAGCCCCACCTCCTGAAAGGCAGGCCAGATAGGTGGACTTGAGGAAGGAGGGGTCAGGTGAGAGGGGCAGACTGACATCCGTGTTTCATGTGGGGCTCACCGTGCCAAGGGCTCATGGGTCACTGGCTCTCCAAGTGCCAGGGGTGGGCAGGTGGTGGCACTGAGCCCTTCCAACACTGTGCCCTGGTGGAGAAAGCACTGACCTGCCGTGCCCCCACATCCCCTCTTCTGACGTGCCTTTTGCACCCCTCCCATTAGGACAATCAGTCCCCTCCCATCTGGGAGCACCTTTCTTGTCCTCTTTCCTAGCCAGTTCCCAGTACCTGGCCACTTGCCCAGGGGTGCCCCCTCCTCTCCCATCCTCCACCCCATCGTGGCCAGCCCAGCTGGTTTTGTAAGATACTGGGTTGGTGCACGATGTTTTTTTTCTTGTAATTTAAACAGGCCCAGTATTGTTGCTTCTATTTAATGGACACGAAATAATGTTAGAGGTTTTAAAGTGATTAAACGTGCAGACTATGCAAATCAAGCCTGGCATCCAGTGTGTTGATGTTATTCTCTGCTCCGCTTATTGCATCCTAGCTGGGGATCAGGGCTGGTTAGGCCTACATGTTATGCTCCCTGCTGGGATGTAGGCCTATGTCAGGAGGCCAAAGTCCTCCAAGGGGCTCTAAGGCCTCAGTGGAAGGAGACAAGTCCCAGGACATGAAACCAAGGCCCCTGAGCCTTGAGAGCAGCACAGTTCAACTCCCAAAGTCCTGCTTCCCAGCAGAACACAATGGAGAGTAACTGGGCCCCTGTCCTATTATTTGGTGTCCTGGGCTGAAGTGACCTGTCCACTGGCTGTAGGGCTGAGACCTGAGGTAGGGCCTAACTTCTGCTTGGGGGAGCCTGAGTCCCACATGGGGAAACTCCAAACCACTCCATTCTCTGCCCCATGACTAGCCCCCAGGTCTCTCTGGGGATGGGAAGAACCTGACTGGGGTTAAGAGGGGAAAGGACTATGCCTGAGAGACAAGCCTCTCTGCCTCAGGATATTTACTTGGAAGTTGTATTCAAGTGGAGGCTGGTGCCTGAGTTGTCTTTAGGGAAGAGGGGGGGAGGACTGGGACTAGACTCCCCACTTCTCTTAGGGGGCAGCCTGGCCTGGTGATGGGACTGCCCCAGCAGGGAGGCCTTGTGCCCAATACCTGCCTAGGACCTTGCCCTGTGCCCACTCCCCAAGCCCACCTGGAACCCCTTCCTTGTGTTCCTGGGGCACTGCTGGGCCCTGGGGAGTGCTGGGCACAGGCCACTCTTGCAGGGCCATTCTTTCCCAGCGCCCTCCTCCCTTCCGTTTCCGTGGCCACGCAGGGGCTGGCAGGGGCTGGCTGGAGGCTGTGGCCTAGTGCTAAGCAGGGGGGCCAGCAGGCATGGGGGATCAGGCCTCTGCTGCCCGCCTCTTCCCCTCCACAGGCCCGCCCTGGGGCCGGGGCCAAATGAAACCGCTGGAGGAGGAAGCACGGAATCAGGAACCGGCTGGTGGTCGCACAGGCCTGAGTCTGTTCACAGCCACCCCAGGAGCAGCTGCCTGTGGGGGTAACTCCAGCATCTCAGCCTAGGAGGCATGAGGGACCCCAGGGAGGAGCAGTGGGAGCTGAGGGAGGGCTATCAGGCAGGAGCTGGCCAGGTGGTCAGAGGGCCAGAGGTGGGATAGAAGTCTTGGAAGGGTGGGCTGGGCCACAGCGGTTTCCTGGAGCTCTAGCCAGGGCATTCTTGGCCCTGTGGAGGACCTGGGCACACACCCCTGAGAGGATTTTTGGGTACAGGCCTAGGCAGGGATCCTCCACACTGGTTTCTGTTCCAGGACTGGGAAGGGGACCCTGGGTGCTAGAGGAGCGATGAGGGGCACAGCCAGGCCAAGCTGCTGCTATGGGCCCGTGGCTGCATTTAAGCACAGGACCCCACTGCCTGTCTGCAGCCCCTCCTTACCCTGCAGCCCCCAGCCTTCACGTCCCACCCTCCATGTGCAGCAGCTGTCTTGCCCATAGGGATGGCCTTTTCTGTGTACTAGGACAACACTATGGGCTTCTCTTCGGAGCTCTGCAGCACTCAGGGCCATGGGGCCCTGCAGCAGATGCAGGAGGCTGAGCTTCGCCTGCTGGAGGGCATGAGGAAGTGGATGGCCCAACGAGTCAAGAGTGACAGGGAGTACGCAGGACTGCTTCATCACATGTCCCTGCAGGACGGTGGGGGCCAGAGTCGGGGCATTAGCCCTGATAGCCCTATCAGCCAGGTAAGCTTCTGCGGGGCTCCCGTGAGTGCCTGGTATACCTGCCTTACCTCTCCCTCTCTTGAAGCCTGCTGAAGAGAGGCTGGAGATTTGCCAAACCTAGGCTTATATCCTCTGTGTCCCCATCCTATGCTGCAGTCCTGGGCCGAGATCACCAGCCAAACAGAGGGCTTGAGCAAGGTGCTGCGGCAGCATGCAGAGGACCTGCACACAGGGCCCCTGAGCAGGCTGAGCCTGCTGATCCGTGAGCGCCAGCAGCTGCGCAAGACCTACAGCGAGCAGTGGCAGCAGCTGCAGCAGGATCTTACCAAGGTGGGCGGCATCTGGGGCCCTGTCCTTTCTGTCTGAGCATTGAGCCTAAAAAGGACAGTCTTGCACAAGAGCCTCTGGACTCACTAGGGAAGTGCAATTGCCTGACCGCAGGGCCTGCTCGGGCCTTACAGCTTCCTCCCTCCTGGGCTGGTCGCTGTCAGCCTATCTGTGCATTTCCCGTCACTGGGTGTTGCCAGTTCCTAGGCACAGTGCTGGGAGTGCAAGGGCAAGTGAGCCTGACACTGCCAGGAGGAGCTCTGGGTCCCTGTCACCTCCTGCATTGCACCATCCGGCCTTGGGCTATGAGGACAGTGAGGACTGAGGGCAAGTCTGTGGCCCATGATGGCTGAGGACTCAGGGTGGGAGTCCTGGGAGTCAGTCGGCCTATCTGGGCTGGAATCCCACCCGGCTCCTCAGGGCTCCTCAGGGCAGAGACTGTGTGACTTGGAGCTGGCTGTCCAACACCCAGGTCACCTCCCTGCACCACACCCCTTCCTGTAGCTGGGAGCCATGGTGCCACGAACCCACAGCGGCCCCTGGTGGCCAGCCTGGCCCCCACCCTCTGCCCAGAAGATCATCTACTTCAAGGGTCAGCTTGCTTTTGTAAAGTCCTGCTGAACTCATTCAGGCCTCTTCATACTGTCTATGACTACACTGGCAGAGATGAATTATTGTAACACAAACCCTCTAGGAATGTAATCTGCAGGATGCAGTGCAAAATGAAATGGCGACAATAGAGCATAAAACCAAGCATGGGGCCTGAAGCTGTCCCTCCCTGTTATCAGAATACCACTCTCAGGCCAGGAAGGGACAGGTGTAGCCCTCCCAGTTCACCTCTTTACCTTGTTTTCCCCTTGTTTTAACCAGCTCCTCTGACCCTGACCTTGGTAGGCAGCTTCCCCAGAAGCCTGCGTGCCCTTCCCTGGGCTAGAGTGTGCTACCAGCCTGGCTAGCAGGGCTTGCCTGTCCAGGACTTCTCCTCAGACAAGAATCTCCCATGCTTGGGAACCTCTTGTCTCACACCAGCTTATCTTTTCCCCCCCAGATCCACAGCCATGACATCGAGAAGCTGAAGAGCCAGTACCGAACTCTAGCACGGGACAGTGCTCAAGCTAGGCGCAAGTACCAGGAGGCCAGCAAAGGTCTGTGGCTTCCCTTGCTGATATGGTGGGACTCCCTAGCTGGTGTTGACCTATCCATGGATGCCCAGAGCATGGGGGCTGCCCAGGCCTCCCTGCTGTCACTCACATCCCTTGCCTCCCCGCTGACAGACAAGGACCGTGACAAGGCTAAGGACAAGTATGTGCGCAGCCTATGGAAGCTCTTTGCCCACCACAACCGCTACGTGCTGGGGGTGCGGGCCGCACAGCTGCACCACCAGCACCACCACCAGCTGCTGCTGCCTGGCCTGCTATGCTCACTGCAGGAGCTGCATGAGGAGATGGCAAGCATCCTGTAAGCCCCCACCCCATGTCCTCCCTACAGCAGCTGAGTCCTGCTATCAGGCCCAGAGGCAGGGCCCGGAAAAGTCAATACTATAAAAATGCTGGCCACACAGCCATATGAGGAGACCCGGGCCAAGGCCTGGAACCAGTCTTGCTCACCAAGCTACACTATTGCAGAGCCCACATCCCTGCCCCTGTCCTTGCCCCCCTAAGTCTATTCTCAGCAAGTGGCCAGTGTGACCTTATTCAAACAGGTCAGATCATATCTCTTCTCATTCACCCAGAGCCAAAGTCCTTGTAGTGGGCTGCTGGGCCTTCTGTCACCCAGTGGCTTGACCCTGCATCCTCTAGCTTCCTGTCTGACTCTGCCTCCCTCAGTCTATGGGGTGCCTCTAGCTTCTTGCTGTTCTCTGATACTCTACCACCTGTGCTGTTCTTTTGTTTGTTTGTTTTTGTTTTTGTTTTGTTTTGTTTTTTGAGACAGAGCCTCAAGCTATCTATCCCCCTGGGTAGAGTGCTGTGGCATCACAGCTCACAGCAACCTCCAACTCCTGGGCTCAAGCGAGTCTCCTGCCTCAGCCTCTCAAGTAGCTGGGACCACAGGCGCCCACCACAACACTGGGCTATTTTTTGGTTGCAGCCGTCATTGTTGTTTTGGTGGGCCCAAGCTGGATTTGAACCCACCACCTTAGGTGTATGTGGCTGGCACCTTAGCCACTTGAGCCACAGGTGCCAAGCCACCTGTGCTGTCCTTTCTGGAATGGTCTTTCTCCACATAGCCCCCTTTCTCAGGGCTCTCTTTGAATATCAATTTCTCAAAGAAGCTGTCCCAGACCACTATGTACAACTGTCACCACCACCTCCTTAGCACTCCCAATCTCCTCTTGGTGGACTTTTCACCATAGCAATTACTGCTACACTCATCAACTCCTTGCTCCTCCAGAAGGAAAAGTCCCTGAGGACATATGGTTTTGTCCATGTCAGTCTCTGCTGTAACCCAGGGCCTAGGATAGGGCTTAGTGAACAGTAGCACCCCCAGTGCTCCCTCTTACTGAGCACATCCTGTACACAGGACACTATGCAGAGGGTTACAGCTCCCAGCTTCTCCACTGTACATAGCAGGACAAACAGAAGACCAGCGAGGAAGTCAGTGATTTGACTAAAGTCACGTGACTAGCACGTGAGGTGGGGATCAACCCCCTGCACTGATTGCAAGCCCAGAGCCCTGGTCCCCCCCTGTCCAGCTTTGCCCAGCATGAGGCCCTCCTGACTGGGGGTCCCATCTGGGGTGCAGGAAGGAGATCCTGCAGGAATACCTGGAGATGAGCAGTCTGGTACAGGACGAGGTAGTGGCCATTCACAGAGAGATGGCTGCAGCTGCTGCCCGCATCCAGCCCCAGGCCGAGTACCAAGGCTTCCTGAGACAGTATGGGTAAGCCTGTCCTTGTACCTGTAGGGCACTGGAGCCACTGGCCTATTCACTGATGGGGCACTGCTTCCCACAGGTCTGCACCTGACATCCCACCCTGCGTCACCTTTGATGATTCACTGCTTGAGGAAGGAGAACCACTGGAGCCTGGGGAGCTGCAGCTGAACGAGCTCACTGTGGAGAGTGTGCAGCACACGTGTGTGGCAGCCTGGCTGGGGTGCCCAGCAAAGCACGGGTGTTTGTGTGGGGAGGCCAGGGAGTGGACAATGTCCACACAGAGCTGTGGCCCAGTGGTGGGACCTGCGTGGCTCCACAGGGGTGCATCTAAGGGGCTTGAATCTTACATTACCCTTCCCTTGGGTATAGGCTGACCTCAGTGACAGATGAACTATCTGTGGCCTCAGAGTTGGTCCTCAGCCGACAGGAGGTGGTCACTCAGCTGCAGTGTGAGCTTCAGAGCGAAGAACAGAACACCCACTCCCGGGAGCGGTGAGTGGGGCCCTCCTGCATTCCTTCTCCTGCTGCCCTCCCCATGGACTGAGCCCCTCTCTCCCCTTCTGGCCCCTGCTGGCAGGGTGCAGCTTCTGGGCAAGCGGCAAGCACTGCTGGAGGCCCTGCAGGGACTGCAGGTGGCGCTGTGCAGCCAGGCCAAGCTGCAGGCCCAGCGGGAGCTGCTGCAGACCAAGCTGGGGCAGCTGGGCCCTGGTGAGCCCCCACCCGTGCTGCTTCTGCAGGATGACCGCCACTCCACATCATCATCGGTGAGCCACCATCCACTGCTCTGCCCAACAGCCAGGCCTGCCCCCTGGGGCCGCACTCCTCATTTTCACCCTCCCCCTCCTAAGCCTGGTCACCTGCTGACGTCTGTCCCTGGCCTCAGGAGCCGGAGCGAGAGGGGGGAAGGACACCCACTCTGGAGATCCTTAAGAGCCACATCTCTGGAATCTTCCGCCCCAAGTTCTCGGTGAGTGGTGCCCAGCCTGGGCTTCTACCTCCGCCTATTCCTTAGAGGTGGGTCAGGCCAGGGGTCTCAGCAATGCTCCCCATGGACTCCCCACCCTGGTGTTTTGGGTTTCATCACTGGGCACATACTAGATAGGAGGCTGTGCCCAGGCTTCTTTTACTAGCAGTCCCCTTCTTCCTGGGACTCCAGGCTGCAGATATCCCCAGACCCTGCCACCCTAGGCTCCTCTCTCCTCACCGTCCTTGTGTGCTGCAGGGACCAGCAGCCTGGGAGGCTCTCCCTGCTCTGGAAGTGGTTAGGGCCCTGTGGCCTAGAGGAAGAGGTACCAGTTGGGTTTGGAGTCAGTAAACCTGCGCTTTACCCCCAAGCTCTGCCCAGTGAGACCCTGAGCCAGGGCACTGCCCTCTCTAGGAGCTTGCAGACGCTGTCATGTTGCCCAAAGGTTGCGAGGACTGAGGGCACATGGGCTGGGGAGAGACCTGGCTAGTCTGGTACCTCCCCACCACTGGCTGAGTGACCCCCGCATACCTCCCTGGCCCTGCCCAGCTCCCCCCACCCCTGCAGCTTGTTCCTGAAGTGCAGAAGCCCCTACACGAGCAGCTGTGGTACCATGGGGCTATCCCACGGACAGAGGTGGCGGAGCTACTGCGGCACTCTGGGGACTTTCTGGTGCGGGAGAGCCAGGGCAAGCAGGAGCATGTGCTGTCGGTGCTGTGGGACGGCCTGCCGCGGCACTTCATCATCCAGGCCTCAGACGTGAGTGGGCTGCATCCTGGTCCTCCCCCAGAGGAACAACCTTGCCAGGG
>NW_003852672.1:300073-305586 GCF_000181295.1 Otolemur garnettii | reverse complement strand
AGGAGACTCGCTTGAGCCCAGGAGTTGGAGGTTGCTGTGAGCTGTGATGCCACAGCACTCTACCCAGGGGGATAGATAGCTTGAGGCTCTGTCTCAAAAAAAAAAAAAAAAAAGAAACCACCCAGTCTTGCACCAAAATAGGGGCTTACGTGTATGTCATCCCCTGAGAAGGGGCAGCAGGGTATTGTGTGCCAACATATGGTGCCTTTCTGAGAAGTACCTCTGCCCCTGGCCCTGGACATCTCCCTGCTGCTCTCCTTGTCCTCTCCCAGGGCTCAGGCCTCCTCTCCCTACTGTACCCCTGTCCTGTCCCAGGCTTCAGGCCCCTCTCCCCACTGCCCTCCCTATTCTCTCCCAGGGCTCAGGCCCCCTCAGAATGGAAGTTGCTGACCCCAAGTCCCTCTGCCCACAGAATCTGTACCGGCTAGAAGGGGACGGCTTTCCCAGCATCCCATTGCTCATCGACGACCTGCTGTCTTCCCAGCAGCCCGTCACCAAGAAGAGTGGCATCATCCTACACAGAGCCGTGCCCCGGGTGAGCTAGGGTCTACCTGGCCCATGCCACCTTAGCAGAGCTTGAGGGGGTACGAAGGCCAGGCCCACCGAGTCAGGGCAGCAAGGGCTTTCCCGGTCCCCAGTTTACACACAGGGTGTGGATGAGCCCTCCCTCTCACAGGGCCAGATCCCCTTTGGGTGTGGCCCCTGAAGGCCACACTCTAGGCTGGAGCTCAGCTAGTCAAGGCGCCTGCCTGGTCCCTAAAGTCATCTGAATGTGCTCCTAATATGCTCCAGCCCATGTGACAGGCCAACGTTCCATACCACTGGTGGGGGGCTAGCCCTCCTCTTCACTGACTTCTGACACTAGTACCCCCTTCCCTAGGACAAATGGGCACTGAGCCATGAGGACCTGGTGCTGGGCGAGCAGATCGGACGGGTGAGTGCACCTCTATGTGGCTGTGGCTCTGTGGGCCTCCTAACTACCCCCTTTCATCCCACACGGAGTCACACCTGAGACCTCTCCAGCCTCCCCGCCTCATCTAATTCCATACCACTGACACTACGCTCAGCCACCACCATGTGCTGTCCTCCATGAAATGGGACAGTACCCACCCTGAAAATTCCCCAAATTGGCTCTCCCGCAGCACTCCCAGAGGTCCTCTGTGTGCTCAGGGAGACACGCTATTAATGTGAATGATGAAATGCTTGCTTAGGAAAGAAATTATTCTCCTAAAAATCAGGAAAATTCAAAGCCAGGGGAAAGTGATTTTTGAGATTTCCATGCCACTTCTGTCATGTTGAGGTGGCTGTCCCTGTCTATCTATTGTGGGGCATGCTCCTAGAGTGCCACAGAAAGCAGGTAGATGGGCTGAATGGAAAGCAGGCAGGGGTAGGCTGTGTCCCTGAGCAGAAGAGGTTGGTGGCTGGGAAGCTTTGGTGGGAGCCCAAGGCCATTTCAGGGAAACTTTGGAGAGGTGTTCAGTGGACGCCTGCGAGCAGACAATACCCTAGTGGCAGTGAAGTCTTGTCGAGAGACGCTTCCACCTGACCTCAAGGCCAAGTTTCTACAGGAAGCAAGGTAAGTGATGAAATAATGGTCATGGCAGGGCTGACTGCATGCCAGTGTAAGTACCTGCCTGAGTCCTCAAGGCCCCCAGGCGGGCCATCCCACCAGGCCTCCTAATCTGCTGGGCATCCACATCTTCAGGCCTCTGAGAGCAACTTTTCTCTGTGATGGCCCTTTTCCCATCCTCGGGGTCCCCTAATGGGAGGTAGGAGGTGAGAGGCAGAAAGCACCCAGCTGGGCCTATGCACATAAGCAGCAGTGCCCCCCAGGATCCTGAAGCAGTACAATCACCCCAACATTGTGCGCCTCATCGGTGTCTGCACCCAGAAGCAGCCCATTTATATCGTCATGGAGCTGGTGCAGGGTGAGCAGAGGGCACAGGCCTGGGGGTCAACCTGGCTGGGTAGCACCACACCCCAGACACCCCAGGAGACTCAGTGCAGCTCTCCCCCACCTCCAGGGGGGGACTTTCTCACCTTCCTGCGGACAGAGGGCGCCCGCCTGCGGGTGAAGACCCTGCTGCGGATGGTGGGGGATGCAGCCTCTGGCATGGAATACCTGGAGAGCAAGTGCTGCATCCACCGGTGAGCAGGAGGCAGTACCCAGACCCCGGAGGAGGACTCACCCCTCCTAGGGGAGCTGCCATTGTGGGCAGCTTTGTCTGGAGGGCTCAGCCCAAACTGGGCAGGTGGCTTTGGCCATGTGAGCCCTCTGCCCTGCTTCATGCAGGGACCTGGCTGCTCGGAACTGCCTGGTGACAGAGAAGAATGTCCTGAAAATCAGTGACTTTGGGATGTCCCGGGAGGAAGCTGATGGGATCTATGCAGCCTCAGGGGGTCTCAGACAAGTCCCCGTGAAGTGGACTGCGCCTGAGGCTCTTAACTACGGTACCTGGTTCTTGTCCACCCTGGGCTGCAAGGCCAGGGGCTGGGTGTGGATCCTGCCACAGGCTTCACTCTGGCCCCTTGGATGCAGCCCGCTCATGTTACCTCATTCCTCTGCCTCACTCTTCCACAGGCCGTTATTCCTCTGAGAGTGATGTATGGAGCTTTGGCATCTTGCTCTGGGAGACCTTCAGCCTGGGGGCCTCCCCCTACCCCAACCTCAGCAATCAGCAGACTCGGGAATTTGTAGAAAAGGGTGAGCTGCCCCTACATAGGACAGCAGCCTGGGGGCCAAGCCCTTTTCCTAGTGCTCCACTGTCTCCTCCAGTGACCTCCCACCCTCCCTACCCAGTACACCCCTGTCACAGGGCTAAGCTATATGCAGTTGTATCCCTCCTCACAACATGAGGTAGGGATTAACACGTCCCTCCTACAGATGGAAAAACTGAGGGCTGCAGAGGTCACATACAGGCATGTGGTGGGATGGGGGCAACACCCAGGCCTCTGTGTCCTTGGCCCCTTGTGAAGGACGGGGCTCCTCAGCAGCCAGGCATCTGAAGCAGCACACAGGATGTCCCTGGGGCAGCCAGGGGCCCTCAAGCCCTTTTTTCATGTCTGTCCTGTCCTACAGGGGGCCGCCTGCCCTGCCCAGAGCTGTGCCCCGATGCTGTGTTCAGGCTCATGGAGCAATGCTGGGCCTATGAGCCTGGGCAGCGGCCGAGCTTCAGCAACATCTGCCAGGAGCTGCACAACATCCGGAAGAGGCATCGGTGAGGCTGGGAACCCCTTCTCAAGCCACTGGTCCCCATAAGCCTGAGTGGTTCCAGTTAATGCGCTGGACAGCTCTTCACAGTCCTGGACTCCAGCCACCAGCACATGTCCCACCAGCAGGGTGCCTTAGTTCTGCACCCTGCAGGCAGAAGCAATAAAACCACTTGTGCCCACTGAGTGCTCTTGGCATGTACACTCCTCTGGAGGGCAGGTCACAGAAGGCATGCAGGGCTGGCATAGTTGCTGTGGGACAGAGGAGGACAGCAGAGCTGACACGCTTTGGTTAGCAGTTGGATGTGAGACTTGGGGAAGGAAGGAAAATGATCAGGCGGAGATACAGGCTATGACCAGATGGCTGTGTCATTCCTTGAAATAGGATTACAGGAAGAGGATCAGAGCTACAGGGAGGGCGGTGAGTTTAGAGATACTGCACTTGAGGGGCCCATAGGGACGGAAATGTGGGTGAACAGTCTGAAAGCCCAGATGGAGGTAAAGGCTGGTGGTGGAGGTGTGAGAGTCAGGGCTTAGGAATGTTAAGAGAGTGGCTGACACCATGGTAGTCACAGAGAATTCAGGAGAAGAGAGAAGAGAGTCAAGGAAAGTTAGGGGTCCACTCAGAGAAGACTGATATGACTGAAGAGGAAGAAAATGCTCCCCAGGGAGTTCATCTCTCAAGACAAGTATACTGAGTAATGGGGGGCATAAGGTCATCTGAAACTCTCATAGTAGTAAAAGCAAAGGTCAAGGGGACGAGGAAGTGTGAATAAACCAGAAACACAGAGACCAGGAAGGATTTATAATACAGCAGAACAAAGCAATGAGAAGCTCAAAGTAAATGGCCATCCCTCAAGAAAGTTCAGGAAATGGTTGACAACTATTTTCAGAGATAAGAGACCCCTATAACTTGTTTAGACAAGAGGAAGTAAAGCTAGGGTGTGAGTAAATGCGGAGTGAAACCATATCTCCCATAGAAGAGCTAGAGGCTCGGTGCCTGTGGCTCAACTGGCTAAGGTGCCAGCCAGGTACACCCAAGGTGGTGGGTTCAAATTCAGCCCAGGCCCACCTAACAATGACAGCTGCAACCAAAAAAATAGCTGGGCGTTGTGGCAGGTGTCTGTGGTCCCAGCTACTCGGGAGGCTGAGGCAGGAGACTCATTTAAGCCCAGGAGTTGGAGGTTGCTGTGAGCTGTGATGCCATGGCACTCTACCCAGGGGGACAGCTTGAGGCTCTGTCTCAAAAAAAAAAAAAAGTGCTAGAAAACAAACCAAAGAACTTCTGCTTCTGGGTAGGATGTGGCAGGTCTCTTCAGGCCACCACTGCTATGAGGAGCAGAATATTAAGAGCTGAAAAGAGATAGAGACTGGCCAGACTCTCAATCCAAAATCCAAGAGAACCATTCCTAAGGGACAGGGACAAACAGGGGAGGACTGAGTTTTACCAGAACTGTAACTCTGCTCCAACCCAGCTAAGAAATCAGTCCATCAAGGTTACTAGCTCCTCTGGGAACCCACTCTGACAAGTGGGGTGGAGGAATAACAGTTTGAAGCTTCTACCTTTCTTTTATGTACAATGTGTGAATCACAAAATGTAAACAGCATAAAGCATGCAGAAAAAAAGAGAAAAACAGGGCCAACACACATGAGAAAAAATAAACAACAGAAGCAGACCAGGAGATAGCAGACAAGAATTTCTTTTTTTTTTTTTTTTTGATACAGAGTCTCACTATGTCGCCCTTGGTAGAATGTCATGGTGTCACAGCTCACAGCAACCTCAAACTCTTGGGCTTAAGGGATTCTTTACCTCAGTCTCCCTAGTAGTTAGGACTACAGGTCCCCACTGCAATGCTAGGCTATTTTTTTTGTTGTAGTTATCACGTTGTTTAGCAGGCCCGGGCTGTGTTCAAACCTGCCAGCCTCTGTGGGTGCCCTAACCACTGAGCTATAGGCGCCTGGCCAGCAGACAAGGTTTTTAAAACAACTGATTAAACCCAGAAAAAGTCTAGTAAACATAGAGAAGAGAACAAAGAAGCAAACATGGAGAATTTCAACAGAGTTGGAATCTATTATAAAAGAAAGAAGAATATTAAATTGAAAAAATATCTCTTTGGATGAGTTTCACAAAAATTGATACAAGTAAAAGATAAAATCATAACCGTAGTTAAAGATTAGACATATCTGCTAGACTAGTGAACTTGAATTAATGAAATTGGAGATAGGTTAATCAAAAGTATCTAAACTGGCTCGGTGCCTGTGGCTTAAGTGGCTAAGGTGCCAGCCACATATACCTAAGGTGG
>NW_003852672.1:283952-300009 GCF_000181295.1 Otolemur garnettii | reverse complement strand
GGTGTTGTAGCTGGCACCTGTGGTCCCAGCTACTTGAGAGACTGAGGCAGGAGACTTGCTTGAGCCCAGGAGTTGGAGGTTGCTGTGAGCTATAATGCCACGGCACTCTACCCAGGGGGACAGCTTGAGGCTCTGTCTCAAAAAAAAAAAAAGTATCTAAACTGAAGTATAGAGGGGGGAAAAAAAAGAATGGAAAGAACAGAGTCTAAGAAACATGTGGGACTCTAATACATGAGTAACTGCAGTTACAGAGGAAGAGGAAAGAGGACTTAGGGCCAGAACAAACTGGAAATGATCCAAATATCCACATAGGAATAAGAAAAGACAACAAACCATTGATACATGTGCCAACATTGGTGAATCGCAAAGATGAGTTATGGAAAGAAGGCAGACATGAAAGAATGCTTACTTATGATTCCATTTTATGAAGTTCAAGAATAGGCAAAACTAAGCTACAGTCAAAATAGTGGCTATGTCTGTGGTGTACTGATGGGAAAGCGTGTGAAGAAGTAGGAAAGGCCTACACAGTTCCCTTTAGCCTTATATGTCTCTACGTGGTACACAAAGGCCAGGCTGGACTGCAGTCTGCTCTAAGTCTTGGCAGAATGTGCTGTGATTCCTCCTGAGTGAGGGGAGGTCAGCAGCTCAGAGAGTACATTGCCACAGGGCCACTTCCCTTCCCTCTTTCTAGTTTCAGCTAAAGTGCAGGATAGTCCACCTGGCCCACTGCCTCCCTCAGAGCTCAGCTGCCGGCTATGAAACTACTTGGCTAAAATTTGCTCTTAGCTGCAGAGTGACCTACTACCATGGCTCCTGTCACCTGGTTACTCCAGTTCAGTGTCATTACGTGGAACCGGGAAGCAAGAA
Organism: Otolemur garnettii; assembly: GCF_000181295.1. Classification (NCBI taxonomy): domain Eukaryota; kingdom Metazoa; phylum Chordata; class Mammalia; order Primates; family Galagidae; genus Otolemur; species Otolemur garnettii. The sequence continues at coordinate 299,142 of NW_003852672.1, read as the reverse complement.
GCTGACACCATGTTGGCCTTGCTTTTGCTGTGTGAGTAATAAGCTATCTGGATCCATTTCAGCTTGCTGTCTCCAAATTGGATGAATCTATATCATGTAAGTGTGGCAGTCCCACCTAGAGGTGACAGCAGCAATAGCTGTGGCCTTGTGTTTAGGGGACTGCTTGGCTACTTGACAGACAGGAATCTTTTGGGTAGCTATGAATGCCCTAGGTTTTGATATGTGTGGTGATTATACTTGTGTATATGTTTGTCAAAACTCATCAAGCTGTACACATAAGATTTGTGCCACATACTCTAAGTTATACCTCAATTTTTTTTTTTTTTTTTTTTTGAGACAGAGCCTCAAGCTCTCCCCCTGGGTAGCGTGCCGTGGCATTACAGCTCACAGCAACCTCCAACTCCTGGGCTCAAGCGAGTCTCCTGCCTCCGCCTCCCAAGTAGCTGGGACCACAGGTGCCCGCCACAGCGCCCGGCTATTTTTTGGTTGCAGCCATCATTGTTGTTTGGCGGGTCTGGGCTGGGGATTCGAACTCGCCACCTTAGGTGTACGTGGCTGGCGCCTTAGCCGGTTGAGCTATAGGCGCTGAGCCCCTCAATTTTTTTTTAAAGAACCACCAGAAAACAAAATACAGTTCTTGAAATTTAAGATTATCACCAAAATTAAAATTTCAATAGAAGGACTAGAAAATCTCCCAGAACACAGGCAACATAGGAAGAGACATAAAGGATGATGAGCTCAGTCTAACACCTTGTATCAGTTAGCAAACAAACCTGAGAAGCTATTCCCACCGGCGATAGAAGAAATTGGAATGAAACAATGAGATGCATTTTATATCTGGCTAATCAACTCAAACAAAAAATCTTCAAGCTTATTAATACAGTTTTGGGGGGAGCAACAGAAATCCAAGTGTCATCACTCACTTCAATCCTTCCTCATCTTTTGCCCAGAGAACCTCACTGCTACAAATTCCTCCTAAAGTAACGTCTTCATCTGTTTGGGCCGTTATCGCAAAATACCATAAAATGGTATTCATCAACAACAGAAAGTTACTTTTCACAGTTGTGAGGGTTGGGCGGTCCAAGAGTAAGGTGAGGGTTTGCCTTGTGGGCGCAGAAGGAGCTGCATTCGCGCGCGGGGGAGGGGCTGGCTAACTGCAGTTACTTTTCAAGGACACTAATCCCACTCAAAATCTAATCACCCCAGGTATACCTCCTCGTAATGTTACTTTACGGGTTAAGATTTCAATATATGCATTTGGGGGGTACACATGCAGACCATACCAGATAGTTATTTTAAAAGAAGATAACCATGGAATTCACGGAGATGTTCACTGCAGTATCGTTTATCATTGCTGCAAAATCATAAACAACCTAGATGCCCAGTTAAAAGAAGCACCAAGAAAAGTCCCCGTCTTATCTCCTGGGTGGGAGGAGGAAAGGGTCTCGGTCAATGCCCTCAACCAACGGGCTCCGGCACCAAGGAGGCGAACCATAACTGCGTAAAACTAAGGCCCCCGGGCCGGGACAGGCCCAGGATGCTGGACTCGCGCTCCGCAGTCGGGTTGGGGGGACGTGAGCCGACGTGCAGACAGCGCGCTGGCGACGCTCACTCCAGCGCGACGCTGCGAGGACTGAGTCGCGCGCCCCTCCCGGCCGACGGCGGCTGCGCACTGCGGCCCCGCGGGCAGCACCAGACTCCCGGCCGCACGCGTCGGCAGCGGGACGGAGCGACCGCGGGCAGACGCCGGCTGCAGGCAAGGGCCGCCCAGGCCGACCTTCCATTAGCACCGCTGGGCGCGCGGTCCCCGCCCGCACGCGCTCGGCCCGCAGCGTGAGAGGCTGGCGGGCGGGCGCCGCGGCGCGCGGAGCCGGGGCGGCGAGTGGCGGGCGCCCGCCTGGGTCTGCGTCACTGCCAGCGCGCGGCCGTCGCCCTTGGGCATGTGAGGGCGGCAGCTTGGCCAGCGGAGCCCGTGGCTGCACAGAGGCCACCGCGGACGGTAACGGGCCTGGCGGGTGGGGAGGGTGGGCTCTGGCTGCCCAGCCGCGGTATGGCCTGGACGGCTGGAGCGCGAGCGGCGCTGCGGGGCCGAAGGAGCCCGGAGAGGGCGGGAAGCTAGACTGGGCAGCTGTAGTTAAGGTCCCCGGGGCTGGCAGAGATGGGAGGGTCGGGAGGGGGTGTTGAGCGGGCGGCAGGTGCCTGCCCTCCGACGAGATCCAACTCTTTCTCCGGCTCCACCCACGGTGGCCTGCACCCAGTTCCAAGGGCTAAAAATACTGCCCCAGGCTCCTGAGCGTAATCAGATCGCGCTAAGTAGGGTAAGAGGCAGAGGCCACCAAGCTCCCGGCCCGCAAAGCCACCTCCGGAGTGCGGCCCCGCCTACATCCCACGAGGCAGGTTAGTGGCCTGGGGCGGTAGCGCCAGTCTTCTGAAGTTGCCCCACACCCTGGAAGCCGTGCCTGGCCCTGGCCCTGGCCCTGGGCAGGGGATCTTCAGTAGTATTGAGGGCTTCCCAGCGGTCCCTCAATGCCCTGTAGATTGCAGCTGGAAGTTTCCCACTGCAGAAATCAGTATACTAACCGGGAGAACATACAGGACTTGCTTTATGTTAGAAACATAGGCATTGTTCTTTTTTTTTTTTTTTTTTAAAGAAACGCATTCTGTGTTTCTTGCTGAGAGAGGGCCGGTTACCAGACACGGCTTTAAGTGAGGAGCAGCCTGATGGCAGAGGAGGGGTTTCTCTTTGGGCTCTGGCTATATCTTTTAATCAAACAAAATAGTGACTTTCATTCATTTGAAAGGAGAAACATAATGGCCCAGGAGCCTAAGCAGGTACCTTCTTTCCACAATATCGGTTGTTATGCTGTAAAATAATAAGCAACCAAATGTTGTAGTCTGGTGAACTCTGCAGCCAGAGCTGGGACTCTGTTATGCTGGCCCCTTTTTGTTTGTTTAAATAACATCAGCTGGAGAGCATCATCTCCACCCTAGGGGCAGAGCTGCCACCAGGACTAGCCCTAAATGTAAGTCTTGACCAAGACAATAAAATCAAAGTTGGGTCAGGACCCACATTGGAGTCCGGCATCCTTAGGAACAGCCCTCAGGAACTCACTGGGATTTTGTGTGCTGGAGCTACCGAGGGTGTCTTTCCTGCCAGGTGTGTGTGGAGGCTAGAATGAAGCTGAAAAAGCAGGTGACAGTGTGTGGGGCTGTCATCTTCTGTGTGGCAGTCTTCTCCCTCTACCTCATGCTGGACCGGGTGCAGCACGATCCCACTCGACACCAGAATGGTGGGAACTTCCCCCGGGTGAGTCCTGGTTGCTAATTTCTCATATCTGGGCTCAAGTTACCCTGGGTAGAGAGACAGATCAGCACAGGACAGGAATAGCCCTTCCCAACAACCAGGTTTTATAGAAACCCAAAGCTAAACACAGGGATGGCAAAAAGAAAAGAGGAAGAAAAAAATGGTAGTATGTCTGCCGACGGGACAGCCATGTCCTCCTGAGTTCCTGGCAGACGTTGCTAATTGATTGCAGCATTCTTTCCCATTAATCCTGATGCAGCCTTCTCAGCACAGTGCTCCCAACAGGAAGCACCATTTGTTGAGAGAAGGTTTGTGAGATGGAAACTTTGCCATCAATGGCTAGAGAGGGTGGGTACTCCCAGCTCGCAGTGGTGATGTGCACCATCCATCGCTGTAGGCTTGCACTCTGGCTTTGACTGAGGAGGGAAGGATCATAGTCAGGTCTCGGGAGGTGGACCCCAGGCAGAAACCCTCCCTGTGACATAAGGAGTGGTGGATGATTGCTTTCTGGCTTTTTTTGCAGAGCCAAATTTCTGTGCTCCAAAACCGCATTGAGCAGCTGGAGCAGCTGTTGGAGGAGAACCATGAGATCATCAGCCACATCAAGCACTCCGTGCTGGAGCTCACAGCCAACGCAGAGGGCCCGCCTGCCCTGCTGCCCTACTACACAGCAAATGGCTCCTGGGTGGTACCTCCAGAGCCTCGGCCCAGCTTCTTATCCATCTCCCCTCAGGACTGCCAGTTTGCTTTAGGGAGCCGGGGCCAGAAGCCAGAGCTGCAGGTAAGAGTCAGAGCTGGCAGGGACCTCAGTGACTGCATGTTGGGTGCTAAGCTGTGTGTCTGCCTGTAGATGCTCGCTGTGTCAGAGGAATTGCCATTTGACAACGTGGAGGGCGGTGTGTGGAGGCAAGGCTTTGACATCTCCTATGGTCCACATGACTGGGATGCTGAGGATCTGCAGGTGTTTGTGGTTCCCCACTCCCACAATGACCCAGGTGAGGGTCCTGCAGACCCCTGGGACCTGGGGTGTGGACTGGGCTTTCTGGTAGCCAGGGTAAGAGGGGGACAACTGAAGAAGATGGTGGTGTCCTCAGGGGACCCTGCGTTGGTTCCCTAGGCTGGATCAAGACCTTTGATAAGTACTACACAGAGCAGACCCAGCACATTCTCAATAGCATGGTGTCCAAGCTGCAAGAGGACCCCCGGCGACGCTTCCTCTGGGCAGAAGTCTCCTTCTTTGCCAAGTGGTGGGACAACATCAGTGCCCAAAAGAGAGCAGCAGTCCGCAGGCCAGTGTGTCCCTTGGGAGGCACGGGGGTAGGGAGGATATAATGTCTTAAGTCTAGGCCTGTCAAGCAGTGGGTGCCAAGGTAGCAGGAAGAGGCAAGGGACCCAGTGCAGATGATAGTGGAGGTTGCTGGTATTAGTTGTCACAAGTTGTGTGAGCATAAGCAAAGAGAGACCGGTAGCCTTACCCCAGGAAGCATGGGCCAGATAGAGGGCCAGTGTGTGTTGTCCTGGGCCTGGGTTTGGGTGAGGTGGCTGAGGGAGGCCCTGACATCTGGTTATCAGGACTGGGGGAAGTGTCCCTGTGCTGTGCTGAGTGTGAGTTCACTTGTGAGTTGTCACAGGTTGTGTGAGCATAAGCAAAGAGAGACAATGGCCTTACCCCAGGAAGCACGGGCCAGATAGAGGGCCAGTGTGTATTGTCCTGGGCCTGGGTTTGGGTGAGGCCCTGACATCTGGTTATCAGGACTGGGGGAAGGGTCCCTGTGCCGTGCTGAGTGTGAGTTCTTAACTGTAGGTTGGTGGGAAATGGGCAACTGGAGATTGCCACAGGGGGCTGGGTGATGCCTGACGAGGCCAACTCCCACTACTTTGCACTGATTGACCAACTCATTGAAGGACACCAGTGGTTGGAGAGAAACCTTGGTAAGTCCAGGCCTGGTGCAGGGATCTGCCCAAAGAGCTGGGCCCAGAGTGTCACAGAAGGGTGCTGTGAGGCACAGGGGTTGGCAGGAGCTGTGGTTTCTAGGTTAATTCAACTAGTATGGGGCTGGTGCAGTGGCATCTGTCCACGGCCCGCTGAAGCAAGAGCCAGGGGCCCAGCACCCAGGAGGCAGAGAGGCTGGACCCTAAGGTGTTTGGGCTTCTCTGGCTCCCATGCCCTGCCTAGGTACAACCCCACGCTCTGCCTGGGCAGTGGACCCCTTTGGATACAGCTCCACCATGCCCTACCTGCTGCGCCGTGCCAACCTGACCAGCATGCTGATCCAGAGGGTGCATTATGCCATCAAGAAGCACTTTGCCGCCACCCACAGCCTGGAGTTCATGTGGAGGCAGACATGGGGTAAGGCCAGGTAGGGTTGAGGGGTCACAGTGGCATAGTCTTCACTGCAGAAGAGCAGGGATGTCAGGGCAGCCCACAGGTGTCAGTGCAGAGTGTCAGGGTAGTCTCGCATTTGGTTAGGGGAGGAACATGCTCTGGCCTCTGCAGGGCCTGCTGCTTGTCCTGAAGGAGCTATGGGCTCCAGGGCCTTTGTACCCTGTGCCACCCTGCATGTCTTCCCTGGCCTTGAGCTGGGTCACAGCCTCACCACCTGTTACAGGTCTGCCTTAAGCCTGAGCAGGTTCTGACTCCAGCAGCTGTGTGTTGGCAGCTGACTTTTTGTCCTCTACAGACCCAGACTCCAGCACAGACATCTTCTGCCACATGATGCCCTTCTACAGCTATGACATCCCTCACACCTGTGGTCCAGACCCCAAGATCTGCTGCCAGTTTGATTTCAAACGCCTGCCTGGTGGACGCATCAACTGCCCTTGGAAGGTGCCACCCCGGGCCATCACAGAGGCCAACATAGCAGAGAGGTGCCTGCTTCCAGCCCTAGGCTGAATGTGGTGTTGTGATCTTATTCCACAGAGGACCCAGGCTCTGGTCCAGCCATGGGGGCTGCATGATGCAGACCACATTTGGAAAATGGAGGGTTTGCTCAGGTTGTGAATTCAGGCCTTGGCAGCTTCAGTGCTGGCTCCTAACTAAGTCTCTCTGGAAACCTGGGATGGCTCTAAGCAGTTCCCTCTTCCAGAATGCTTTTATTTTCCTAAATTAGTATGTTTTCCTGTGTTCTGACAAATTGCCAGAACCAGTGACTAACTGAAAGACTCTCAAATTCAGAATAGCTCCTTACAAACTTGAGACTAACGTGGCTTCATGTAGCTCAAGTATTCTGACCTGGCTGTAAGTCAGCCAGGGTCCACAGGGCCCAGTGGACCTGGGGCTCATTCTCATCCACATTTGGTCCCACCAAACAGCCTCCACCTCTGAGAAAACAGATTTTTTCCCTTGAGAGAATCATCAGGGACCCCTATAGATGTCACTCTTGCTGAAATCATCACCCCCTCTGCCCCTTGGAAATTGCTGGTTAAGAGCAATCTAAACAGCGTTTTAGCCAGAATAAGTTGAACTGGTTTTCATGTTGCAATATCTGGTTTCCATGATGTCCGAGAAGAGAAACATGACCAAAAGGAAAAGAAAGTGGTCTTTTATTTCCAGAAATCTAAATGCTAATTCCAGGCAAGTGGGTTGGGCTCTGTAGGTATGATTTTTTTTGAAAGCAGCAGCTGTGCTCAGTGAGGCTGGCCCCCATTGACAAGAGAATAAGCCAGTAAAGAGAGAACTTTATTTTCTTCTTTGAAAGGTTTGCTACACTCGTGAATTAGGGAAAGTGGTAGTGGAGCAGTTTTCTCTTGGGAACAAACTAGAAAAGTGGAAGCTAGGTGGTGTAGTTAAGAAGATTAGTGACTGAACTGTGATGCTCCTAACATGATAACTGACAGGTCAGTCTAAAGATAGGAAGGGGCTTCTGATGTGCTGTAGGGTCTGTTTTTCTGTTGATGTTGGTAGTAATTTAGATGAGAAGGAAAACAATAAATGTTATATATAGTCCTGTTATGTGTCAGGCACTATTCTAAGTGCTTGACAAATTTTCTTTCTTTCTTTTTTTTTTTTTTTTTTTTGAAGCTAAGTCTTGCGTTGTCACCTGGGCTAGAGTACAGTGGCCTTAGGCCAGCTCATAGCAACCTTAGTCTTTTGGGCTCAGCCTCTGGAGTAGCTGAGACTATAGGCACCCACCATGACACCTGACTAGTTTTTCTATTTTTAGTAGAGACGGGTCTCACTCTTGCTCACACTGGGGTCAAACTCCTGAGCTCAAGCAATCCACCTGCCTTGGCCTCCCAGAGTGCTGGGATTGCAGGCGTGAGCCACCGTGCCTGGCCTCATTTGTTTCATTCCAGTTCTCATTATGTTATGTGGGTACACATTGATTGTATCCTCATTTTACTAGAAACCAAGGCTCAGAGAGGTTAAGTCACATATCTAAGACTGTGGGCAGAGCTGGAGCTGGTATGACGTGCTCTGGAGCCCAGGCTCCTGCCTTCACTATTGTTCAGTGTCAATAACTGGTGGGCAACATGGAGCTGGAGTGGCAGAACCAGGATCCTGGAAAATCCCAGCAGGTTGGGATGTGGGTCCCATCTAACCAGATGAGAGTTATTAGATATAAATGTAAGGTTCTTCCCTTAGCTTCAGAAAAATAAACATGAAAGTTCAGAATAATAGAAGATACCTCGCTGAGCAACACACACAGGAAACATGGTGATGGGCAGGTGCAGTATGAGGGACAGCAGGGCTGCTGTAGGTGCATGGCAAACACATGCTGCTCCCATGGCAGTGCAGGCCCCTCCAAGGGGTGCAGTTCTGTCTTCCCTTTGGGCATTGGCTCACCCTGGACTCCTGTATCCAGTGGTGGGCCTCTGACTCTAAGGGACATTGGCGAGAGAACCACTGGTGAGCAGATTGTAAACTGTCATGTGGAGACCAGATAGAAACCACACAGGAAGGGGAGCACACCCTGCTGTATGTGAGGGTAATAATGTGGAAGGAGGACTGGTATGTCCCAGGCAGTGACAAAGGACATAAGTGGGGTCAGGTAATCAAAGCTGTCAGTCACAGCCTAGCATAAGAAAGACCTCTCCACGGTGGTGCCTGTGGCTCAGTGAGTAGGGCGCTGGCCCCATATAGCAAGGGTGGCAGGTTTGAACCCGGCCCCAGCCAAACTGCAACAAAAAGTAGCCAGGCATTGTGGCGGACACCTGTAGTCCCAGCTACTTGGGAGGCTGAGGCTAGAGAATTGCCTAAGCCCAGGAGTTGGAGGTTGCTGTGAGCTGTGACACCATGGCACTCTACCGAGGGCGACAAAATGAGACTCTGTCTCTAAAATAAAAAAGACAGACCTCTCCAGTTGGAGAGAACGCTGGGTTCCCCTGGGGCTGAGTGTCCTGTCTTGGGAGGTGTCTACAGCAAGCCAGATGACTCTTCAGTGGGGGGTTTCAGAGAAACTAACTCTCAGGGACCTCTACTTGGTGGCCTTTTACCACTGACACTTCATGTGGGCACGTGTATTTCCTGCTCCAGGGCAGCCCTGCTCCTAGACCAGTACCGGAAGAAATCCCGGCTGTTCCGAAGCAATGTCCTTCTGGTGCCTCTTGGTGATGACTTCCGATATGACAAGCCGCAGGAGTGGGATGCCCAGTTCTTTAACTACCAGCGGCTTTTTGACTTCTTCAGTAGCAGGCCTGACCTCCATGTGCAGGTGTGAGGGCTCTGTGGGACCTCCTGGTTAGGGGCAGGGTAGGGGCATCTGCAGGGCTGCTGCTTTCCCCTTCCTGTGAACATCTGTGCTCTGGCTCCCAGCTTCAAAGAAGAGGCTCTTTCTAGGCCTTGGAAAGCATTTGCTCACAAGTCCCCTTTTGTGTTAGGCCCAGAAGGTTAGGGTGCACAGTCCTGCCTCTCCCAGGCAGAGTTCCTGCCCCAACCCTCAGCTGTAGCACTGGTGGCCAAAATTTCCAGGAGTTTCTAGCACTGATGGGCTTTTGGTGTCCCTACAGGCCCAGTTTGGCACCCTGTCTGACTATTTTGATGCTTTGTACAAGAGGACAGGGGTGGAGCCAGGGGCCCAGCCTCCAGGGTTTCCTGTGCTGAGCGGGGATTTCTTCTCCTACGCGGACCGGGAGGATCATTACTGGACAGGCTACTACACTTCCCGGCCTTTCTACAAGAGCTTAGACCGTGTCCTGGAAGCCCACCTACGGTGAGTCCCTACCCACTTCCTACTGAAGGGCTCAGAGTAGCCTTTAGGGTTCCAGGGGACAGGATTGGCTCTGAAGGGAATGGCTGCGCCAAGGCCTAGGCAGGCAGATTGGTTGGGCCTGGGGAGGGTGGGCAGGCTGCTAACTGCTCTCTTTGGGCAGGGGGGCAGAGATTCTGTATAGCCTGGCTGTAGCTCACGCCCGCCGCTCTGGACTGGCTGGCCAGTACCCACTGTCTGACTTCACCCTTCTGACGGAGGCTCGGCGTACCCTGGGGCTCTTCCAGCACCACGACGCCATCACAGGCACTGCCAAGGAGGCAGTGGTAGTGGACTACGGGGTCAGGTGGGGTCTCTTTCCCCATCAACTCTGCAGCAACCCCATTGCCAAAGAAAGGGTGTGGCGGGTGGTCAATGGGCAGACCTGCTGAAGGTCTCCCTGTGGTCACCCTCTGCCTGGTCCCCTGCCCCACCTGCAGGCTTCTGCGCTCGCTTGTCAGCCTGAAGCGGGTCATCATCAACGCGGCCCACTACCTGGTGCTGGGGGACAGGGGGGCCTACCACTTTGACCCAGAGGTGCCCTTCCTCCAAATGGTGAGGGGGACTCTACCTGGGGGGACCCCTGGCACATGCAGGTCCCATCCTGAGAGCTGTAGGATGAGGGTGCTCACCTCTTCCCCACCCTGGGGTGAGTCCTATGTCCAGTGTAGCTGGTAGGCCACAACCAGGACAGGTGGGGGTGGGGAGAAGGCGGAGCTCCATGGTGGCTCTTCCTTTCCTACCTTCCTAATTCCAGGATGACACTCGCTTAAGTCACGATGCCCTGCCGGAGCGCACAGTGATCCAGCTGGATTCCTCACCCAGGTGAGCCGGACTAGGTCAGATATGGAGACAAAGCCCCTACTTGACTCCCAGCCCCTCCCGCCCCACTTACTGGGCTATCTCAGGACTCTTGGCCTGGCTGTGGGGCCTGCTTCCACTGCCTGGGAGTGGCCACCTCCTGGTCAGTTCCCTCCATGCACAGGTTTGTGGTGCTGTTCAACCCGCTGGAGCATGAGCGGCTCAGTGTGGTGTCCCTGCTGGTTAACTCACCCCGCGTTCGTGTCCTTTCGGAAGATGGTCAGCCTCTAGCTGTGCAGATTGGCATGTATTGGAGCTCTGCTACTGAGGTGGTCCCTGATGTCTTCCAGGTGAGCTGGGTCTCCACAGGCAGGCCTAGCCTCAGCCTTCTGTGCCTGTTGTCGCCCCCACCCTGCCCACCAACCCGAGTTTCCCACCCCCTTCCTGGGGCCCTCTCTCTCCCCAGGCTAGGGCTGACTGTCTCAGAGATAGGGATGGCCCAGAGGACAGTCACTCCCGGAATCTGAGTCTGTCCTTGGAAGGGAGAAGTGGGTCTGGAAAGGACAATAGTAAAAACAGCCGTGATGACACTCTATTGTTAATTTACCCAGCATTTATCAAAGGCTGCCTGTGTGTTCACAGTTCCCTGTGTGCTCACAGCTCCCAGTCTTAGACATTATCTAAGTCTCCAAGTCTGATGAAGAGGAAGGGTAGATAATGTCTTGCCATTGTTAGGAGGGGATGGAGGCCCTAGTGGTTTCAGGCCCCTGCACCACAAGCCACATATGTTTCTTGCATCGTGTCCTCCCATGCCCACAGGTGTCTGTGCCCATCCGCCTGCCAGCCTTGGGCCTGGGTGTGCTGCAGCTGCACCTGGGGCTGGATGGGCACCGCACCCTGCCCTCCTCTGTGCGTGTCTACCTGCACGGCCGGCAGCTGTCCATCAGCAGGCACGAAGCATTCCCTCTCCGCATCATTGAGTCTGCCTCCAGTGACTTCACCCTCAGCAACCGCTACATGCAGTTCTGGTTCTCAGGCCTTACTGGGCTCCTCAAGGTAAAGGGCTAGGGGCAGCTGCAGGGTATATGTGTCAGTGGTTGAGCAGAGCTATGAGTATGTTGCCTCCTTGTATGGGGCCATTTCAGCTCAAATCTGGCAGCAGAGGAAGCTGGGCATGACTCAAGGGAAGTTACTCTGCCCTCTCAGGAGGCAGGCCTGACATGCTGGTATGGGGCCAGGGGTCAGGGCTATATTTTTTGGCAGAGCATCCGAAGGGTGGATGAGGAGCCAGAGCAGCAGGTGGACATGGAATTCCTTGTCTATGGCACCCGTGCATCCAAAGACAAGAGTGGAGCCTACCTCTTCCTGCCTGATGGTGAGGCCAAGGTACATTAAATATGCACAAACGACTTGCAGGCCCTGGGCAATCTCACCAGTGAGCAGGCAGGAGGGGACACGGGCCTTTGTCCAGGCTGCCTGCCTGCCTCTATGTCTCCTGGGAGGTGGCTAGGCACCTCTGACTGGGGCTGTGGGGCCAGGGCTTGATAGGAATGAGTACTTCTCCAGCTGGACCCTGGGCTGGCACCACCCTGCTTGGCTCTCTGTGCTGTGGGTTCAGCAGCCATTTACTCTTTTCCCAGCCCTACGTCCCCAAGGAGCCCCCAGTGCTTCGTGTCACTGAAGGCCCTTTCTTCTCAGAGGTGGCTGTGTACTATGAACACGTTCACCAGATGGTCCGTCTCTATAACGTGCCAGGTGAGCTGTGCAGGTGAGGAATGCTTGGTCTGGAAGGAGGTGTAGGCCCCACAGGCTGTAGCACATCCCTACCCCTTCTCTGTTTATACACACCTGTTCCCAGCACCTGTCATTTTTTTTTTAATTTAATTAATTTATTTTTTGAGGCAGTTTCACTTTGTAACTCTTGATAGAGTGCCATGGCATCATAGCTCATAACAATCTCAAACTCTTGAGTTCAAGTGATCCTCTTGCCTCAGCCTCCTGAGTAGCTGGGACTACAGGCACCTGTCACAACACCCAGCTATTTTTAGAGACTTGGTCTCGCTCTTGCTCAGGCTGTTCTCAGACTCCTGAGCTCAAGTGATCCACCTGCCTCAGCCTCCCAGAGTGCTGGCATTACAGGCAGGAGCTACCGCACCCAGCTCCTATGTGTCATTTCTTTTTTTTTTGAGATAGAGCCTCAAGCTGTCCCCCTGGGTAGAGTGCTGTGGCATCACAGCTCACAGCAACCTCCAACTCCTGGGCTCAAGCAAACCTCTGCCTCCCAAGTAGCTGGGACCACAGGCGCCTGCTGCAATGCCCGGCTATTTTTTTTTTTTTTTTTTTTTGGTTGTAGCCGTCATTGTTGTTTGGTGGGCCTGGGCTGGATTCGAACCCGCCACCTTAGGTGTATGTGGCTGGCACCTTAGCCACTTGAGCCACAGGCGCCGAGCCCTATGTGTCATTTCTGACAGGGATGCTTGGTTCTTCTGGAGAAAAGGTCATCTAAAAGCACCCTGAGGATATCCTGGGAGGCTAGGAGGCTCCATGCTCTTCCAGCCCAGTCTAAGGCTGTGGCTTCTCCTTACACTTTGCCACTGTCCCCCCTTGCTCTGTGTCCAGGGGTGGAGGGTCTGTCTCTGGACGTGTCTTTGCTGGTGGACATCCGGGACTATGTTAACAAGGAGTTGGCCCTGCGCGTCCACACGGACATTGAGAGCCAGGGTACCTTCTTCACAGATCTCAATGGCTTTCAGGTGACTCCTGGGGACCTCATAGAGCAGAACTTGAGCTGTGGCTTTGCCTCTGTCACAGCCCCGGGGGGTGGTCTGCCCTGATGAGAAAGAGGAATCAGAGGTGAGAATGATGAGGGGTGCCTTCAGCCTGGGGGCCTCTTGAGGTTGGTCTTGACATGCTGGCCTTCCCCTGTAGGTACAGCCTCGGCGGTATCTGAAAAAGCTACCCCTGCAGGCCAATTTCTACCCCATGCCAGTCATGGCCTACATCCAGGATGCACAGAAACGCCTCACGCTGCACACGGCCCAGGCCCTGGGTGTCTCTAGCCTCAGAGACGGTGAGCAGAAAGCAGGGGCTCTGCAGAGGGTACATGACAAGAAGCCCATTTCCCACCTTTAAGGTCATACCATGCTGTTGGCCTCCCTCACCTCTTTGCCGCTTGCCTTACATCCCCATTTGGAGAAGGGCAAGCCATTCGCAGTTCCCAGCGCTCACTGCAGCATAATAGGAAGTCAGGCCGCTGCTGTCACCTGTCCCCTGGTGGAGGCATCCGGGTAATGAGTGTCTTATCAGATCCCCTCAAGAAGTGTGGAGTGTTGAACGGTGATTCTCAACTGAGGTGTGCAGCCCCCATCCTTTATCCAGGAGCAAGAGTAGGGACAGCTTGAAAATGTGCTCTGTGTTATATAGGATGTGTATGGATTGTTTTCCCAGTAATGACCCTTAAAAGAGAGGATGACAAAACAAGGGCATGAGAAGCACCATCCTGGGGTTAGACCTGGCCAGCTGGACAGTTCCAGATGGCTTCCGTATCCTCAAAGCAAAGTGAGCAGTGTGCACTTGGTGGCCTCAGAGGCCCTTGAGATGCTCTATCCATGCCTTTACGAAGCACTGAGATGAGAGTGCCAGCCAGCACTGTGTGTGTGGCACAGTGGCACCTATGGGGGCCTGACTCCCTGCAGACACAGGGAGGGGTGCGGCCCTGTCTGCTGGGAGCAGCTCAGAGTCTTTGGGGCTAGGGGTGGCAGGCTGGGGCTCACAGTGGACTCTGCCCCCAGGCCAGCTGGAGGTGATTCTGGACCGGCGCCTGATGCAGGATGACAACCGGGGCTTAGGCCAAGGGCTCAAGGACAACAAGAGGACCCACAGCAGCTTCCGCCTGCTGTTGGAACGGCGAGCCATAGGCACTGAGGTAGACCTGGGCCTGCTGCCAGGAGCCAGGCCACACTGGTCCCCATGGGTGGCCCTGGGAGTTTCAGCCTAGGACTTGAGCATTGCTGGTGGTGGGCAGGGGGTAGAGACAGTGGGGCTTATTTCCAGGAATGGGGCAGTGTGGTGTTTGCTGACCCATCTTATGCAGCTTGGCCCTTCCTCCCCCAGTAGGGCTCTGTCCCCTGTGCCCCACGTGCCCATCCCCTGCTATGTTCGTGCTGCCCTCCTCTGCCCTGCTCTGGCCCAGGCATGTTCTGACCTACTCCAGCCCTGCTCATCCCATGGTTTGCTTTGCCCCCACTAGTTTGACTTTTTCTCCAAACTGGCAGCCATGTTTAGGCCCAGTGACCCAGAGATGAGGGCTGGCGGGGTACAGGGACTTGTGGGAGCAAGATGTCACTCAGTTGCCAGGGTCTGTAGCTCCGTCACTCTTTCATCAAGTGGATGCTGAGTGTGTACTTAGCTGTTTAACTGGGAGGAACATGATTGAGCACAGCTCCACCTCTGCCAGCTCACTCAGGAGCAGGTGGGAGACACTGTGTCCATGGGTCCTGAGAACAAGATGATGTTGCTCCTGGGGCGGCGCCTGTGGCTCAAGGAGTAGGGCGCCAGCCCCATATACTGGGGGTGGCACGTTCAAACCCAGCCCCAACCAGAAACTGCAAAAAAAAAATGATGCTGTTGCTCCAGAAATGAGAAGCAGCTTCCTGGAGGTGTCATCTAAGCTCAGCTTTGAAGTACGCAATGTGGTTTGAACCCAGGACCCAGCTGGGACACAGGAAGGACAGTACACATAGGGGGCACAGTGATTTTATCAGTTAGACAAGAGCTGCGTAAGCATAGCAGTCACCGTGCAGTGCGCCCATGCAAAGTAATAAAACAGAATCACACAAGATACTTTGCTTTTTCATCACATGGCCATGTTCCAAGTGCTTAGGAGTTCAGTGGCTGC
>NW_003852672.1:274037-283788 GCF_000181295.1 Otolemur garnettii | reverse complement strand
TGATCCTCTTGCCTCAGCCTCCCAAGTAGCTAGGACTACAGGCAGCCACCACAACACCCGGCTATTTTTAGAGATAGTGTCTTGTTCTAGTCATGAGCTCAAGTGATCCACCTGCCTCAGTGCTGGGATTACAGGCGTGAGCCACTGCAGCTGGCAGTTGTCTTGTATTTCCATTTTCACAGGAAGCTATCTTGGCCAGTGCTGGGCTAGATTATGGGTGGGGAGGGCAGGCTCAGGGCTGACCACAGATGACCTTGAGTGTCCAGAGGCCCGGGGAGAACCTGAGCAGGAGGGCCACTGTTGGCACTCTGCCTTCAATGTATCACTGTGACCACAGGAGCAGAGTGGGTCTGTGGGGAGGGAGTTTGAGGCAGGTACAGAGGTGAGGTGGGAGAGGGTTAGCCTCCTGGGAATGGAACTCAAGGGAATAAGGGAATTTGAGCACTTGGAAGGGTGGTAGCACTAGGGTCAAAAACCTAGAATACAGATAAGCAGCAGCTTTGGAGACTTTTAGCTTAGGGTTGAGCACTCTCAGAATGAGCTGAGGGCCACCATGGGGTACCTGAGGCCAGGCTGACTCTGGGGCTGCCAAGTCACACTCAAACCCACAACCATAGCTAGGGCACTTTCTCAATTACAGGTTGACCCCATGATGAGGCCTATGCACTGTCCTCCTTGCACTGTGGTGGGAGGTGTGGGTGATGGGCTGTCACTCATGTGATGATATTAGGCAGGCAGAGCCCAGCCCCAAAATCCATAAGAAATGGCTTGGTGAAATAGCCCTTTCTGAGTTGGGTAAGGTGGGATGTGGCCATACCTGAAGGGTTGAGGGAATAGTGCCTGCTTGGAGCCAGGCACCCCGTGTCCAGACTCCCTAGGAAAAAACTCTTTGCAAAGGATATGGCCCGATGTGCTTTTATCCTGCCTCTCTCTCCCCTCAGCTGGCCTCCCTCCCTCACCCACACCTTGGGCCACTCTTACAGGTCCAGGACAGCCACCCTACCAGCTATCCATCCCTGCTCAGCCACCTGACCTCTGCGCACCTGAACACTCCGGTACTGGCCCTGCCTGTAGCCCAGCGGCCACTCCCAGGCCCTGGCCTGCGCTCCTTTCATCCTCTGGCCTCCTCGTTGCCCTGTGACTTCCACTTGCTCAACCTCCGTGCTCTCCAGGCTGAGGTGTGTGCCCCTTCAGCTTGGGCCTCTCACCCATGCTCCTCCCTGTCCCTGTACCACCTTTGGGTCTTAAGGGCTCCACCCCCCACTGGCCTTTGCACTAACGTCCTGATGTCTGTCACCCAGGATGACACCTTGCCTTCAGCAGAGACAGCACTCCTCTTGCACCGGAAGGGTTTTGACTGCGGCCTTGAGGCCAAGAACTTGGGCTTCAACTGTACCACAAGCCAAGGCAAGGTGAGCAGGGGCCAAGTGAGGGCGGCCTATGAGAGGAGAGCTTGGTGAGACTGCACTGAGGTTGGGCCACAGGATGGGAGAAGAAAGTGTCACTCCCAGGCTTTCTGAGAAGCTGTTGACATGTTTTCAATGTTGCTGAGCCCTGGCAGGGTGAGTCTCAGGCAAAGTATGGTATACAGCTCAAGAACTTTTGTTCTGTGAGTTGGGACTTGTATTAAGCAAAGTGGAAAATACCAAGCTATATTTGTTGTGCCAGTGACACTGATAGACGCCCTCATATCCAGGCGCTTTGCTGAGCTCCAGTGATTACAGGTGACCTAAGACATGGTCCTTGTCCTCTGAGAGCTCACAGCTCAGTAAAATGGTTCCTCCCTGAGATCCACAGACAGGCTTTGGGGTTGAGTAAGTCTCAGTGTGCAGACTTGGTAGGTGTAAGGTGTGTTGCTATGGAGAGGGGTTCCGTCAGGTTCCTAAGAGGTGACGAGTCATGTAAAGAGCTGTGTTATCTTGTATCTTGGCACCTAGCACAGCCTGCACCCTGCCTGCTCTCCACAGGTAGCCCTTGGCAGCCTTTTCCATGGCCTGGATGTGGTGTTCCTGCAGCCGACCTCCCTGACACTGCTGTACCCTCTTGCCTCGCCTTCCAACAGCACTGATGTTTATTTAGAGCCCATGGAGATTGCCACCTTTCGCCTCCGCTTGGGTTAGGGTTTCCTGTGGCCTGAAGGCAAAGTTCATCTGCAGAGACTGCCTGTTAACATTATGGTTGGGTTGGACAGTCACATTGGGTACCATGTCCCAATTTGCTTCCCAGAGCTGTCACAGACTGGGCTCTGCCTGCATTTTCTGTTTATTGTTGCTTCTCTATTTAGGGGCAACCCATAAGCCCGGTGATGGGTAAACGGGGCAGATGCCAGTGAGATCAGGGAGGAAAGGCCCTTGGTCAGAGCAGGCTGTGCAAGACTATGCTTTGGGTGGTAAGAGGCCACCCAGCTGGGCACAGGCCCAAGCACCCACCCTTTTCACAAAGGGAATGTAGGAGACGCCGAGGCAGACAGAAGAGGTGAGGGAGGCCACGTGGGTAACCACCCCATACAGGGTCTCCCTGAGCAAGAGCTGGCTCTAGGGAAACCTTGTGGTTATGTAGACTACATGCCTGGTGTCACCAGCAGGGCCAGAGCAACTCTGGAAGAGAGGGCTGGGGACCCAGAGTTATAGAGGGTGGAGAAGTGGAAGGCATCCACGTTTCTCCTAATAGTCCAAAGGCCTTGCTGTCTCTGTGATGGCTCCACTCCCAGTGCCATCTGGCCCGGCTGGGGGCTGCAGAGTGGCAGAAAGGACTCAACTGCAGACTGTCATGGCCACATATCAGAGAACATTTTAGGTATCAAACCCCTATGGTGAGCTGGGCACATTGATTTGTGACCCTCTTTGGCCTGTACTCTGCATACCACCATCCCCAAGAGCTGCTTCCTCTCAGGGGGTTGGTCCTATTTCCTTCACTGGGAAAGAAAGTGAATCCTCCAAGACCACATGTGCTTAGGTGGCTTGACAGAAAGCTTTCAATTCCTGGTACAGGAGATGAGGGGTATGAGAGTACATTAGGAAGAAGTATGGCTGCTAATGAGCCCTCACTGCAGCTTTGATTAATAGAAAAACATTTATGATACTCTATAGATGCTGGGAAGATACTTGGAAAAATTTAAAATCTAACCCTTATTAAAACTCTTAGTAAATTAAGTCTAGAAAGAAACATCCTAATCTAGAACAAAATCTCTCTCAGAAATTAAGTTACCAGCATTCTAAAGAGTCAAACACCACAGGCATTCCCATTAAAGTCAGGACCTAGCCAAGGGCATGCTATTATTTAACAATGTCCTGGCACTACTTCCCTTGCAATAAGGCAGATGAGGAAGAATTATGATTGCCATTGTTTGTAGACAATAAACTGCCTACCTGTAAACTCTAAATAAGAGAATCAGCTAAAGACTTATTAAGAGTGTTCTCTAAATTGACCCAATGATACTACACATCATGTTTGTATAAAGAGTTTGGTTCTCCCCAAATCAGCTGATAAATTCAATGTAATTCCAGTGAGATTGGATACTTTTTAGAATTGCCAGGTTCTAAAGTAAATTTAGAAGAGTAAATGTCTAAGAATACTAAAACAATTCTGAAAGATAATGAATTGGCTATTGCTGCTAAGGTGGGGAAGAGGCACTCAGGCTACCAGATTTCCCAAAGAGAAATGTTTTCAACTCTAAATAATCAATATAGGCTCAGGACCCATAGCTCAGTGGTTATGGCGCCAGGCAGGTTCAAACCCAGCCCAGGCCTGTTAAACAACAATGACAACTGCAACAACAACAAAAAATAGCCAGGTGTCGTGGCAGCTACTGCCTGGCCTGTAGTCCCAGCTACTTGGGAGGCTAAGCAAGAGAATCACTTAAGCCCAAGAGTTTGAGGTTACTGTGAGCTGTGACACCACAGCACTGTACTGGGGGTGATGAAGTGAGACTGATAAACTGAGTCTCCCCCCCTTAAAAAATAACATACCAATTTGGCATATTTGGGGGTGAAATGTCCTTTACTGCTTCAATATTTTGTAAAAAGATTCACATATGAAAAAAGGATACCAGTAAATTCTGTGTGGGAAGCCATTAATCTCTGTTACTTCTAAGAATAGATAAAATCTTTTAAAATTTTTAGGCCGGGTGTAGTGGCTGATACCTGTAATCCTGGCACTTTGGAAGGCCGAGGTGGGTCTACCACTTTACCTTAGGAGTTTGAGACCAGCCTGAGCAAGAGAGAAACCTTGTCTTCTACTAAAAGAAGAAAAACTAGCTGAGCATTGTGGTGGGTATCTGTAGTCCCAGGTGCTCAGGACTCAGCTGAGGCAGGAGGATCATTTGAGCCCAAGAGTCTGAGGTTGTGAGCTATGATGCCATGGCATTCTACGCAAGGTGGCAGAGTAAGACTGTCTCAAAAAAAAATTATTTTTTCAGAAAAATAATAAATACAATTATAGTATTTTTTTTAATGGGGGGGTTAGAAAAAAGGGAAAAAAAGAAAACCTGGAAATCAGGCAGGTCTGTGGTTATGACTTCTAATATAACAGCAATAGATACTCAAGGCTAAATACCAAAGTATTTAGGGGTGATTACATCATCTGGTCAGCAAATTCTGGCTCAGGAGAAAAAAACTACTTGTCCAAATACTTCCAGATTTTCTGTAAATTTCTGATTGTTTAAAATAATTATTGAATTAAAGAAATATCTACTATATTGGCTTAGATCTAGGGAGGCCTCACACCTGATCTTTATGAAGTCCCAATTGAGCTGACCTCAGTTGTGGTCACTCATTTCTTTCTGGTTCAAAAGGCCTAGTAGTGTGGCAAAAAGGAGTCAAGAGCCCCAGATTAAGGCTCTCCTGTCACTGTTGAAAACCATTAACAAAGGTTGGGCAAGGTAGCTCAACATCTGTAATCCTAGTACTCTGGGAGCTGAGGTGGGTGGATTGTTTGAGCTCACTAGTTTGAGAGCAGCCTGAGCAAGAACAAGACTCTGTTTCTAAAAACTAGGCAGGCATTGTAGCAGGTATCTATAGTCCTAGCTGCTTGGGAGGCTGAGGCAAGAGGATTGCTGTACCCAAGAGTTTGAAGTTGTGGGCTATAATGCTACACCACTTTACCAAGGGTGACAAAATGAGACTGTCTCAAAAAAGAAAAAATGAAACCATTAACAACTTTTTATTTCTTCTTTATAAAATATGAACAATAAGTCCTCTGCCTATTGTACCAGGTTATTATAAACAATGGGTGAAGTAACAGTTAACTGGGAGAAACTCAAACACCTTGTAACTATCTTTGCATGCTAAAGGTAAAAAAGGAATCAATGTTTGTTCAATGTCCTAAAATTTTTAGATTTTAAACTTCAAACCACTTAAAAACTGCAGACTTATTTTAAAACTTTGATATATATATATATATTTTAAAGAGTAAGGAAGAATGTAAAAAATTGTGTAATCCAAGTCCTTTAAAACTAATAAAAAAAAAAAGTTAAAACCAGGCCAGGCATGTTGGTTCATGCCTGTAATAGTAGTGTTGCCAGACTAAGAAGTCTGCCCACCTGTCACTCAAGCCAATAAACAGTGAAGTGGATAAGAAGAGCAACAATTCCACTTTTATTTATAACAAAGCCAGCAATTCCAGAGAGCAGTGGAGATATCTCCTCAAAGCGCTGCTCTGCTCTCCAGTTCTCCTTTGTTACTTTTAAAAGGCACAGCAAAAGCAACATCAGCAGTTACTAATCATCACAGTATATATTAAACAGACTTCTCATAGATAACAAGGTTATACAATATCCCATCTTAAAGTGGTTATCTTATCTCTTCAAAGAATTTCTACTCTATAGTGCTGGGTCTGGAGTTGGGGTTGGGGAGGAAGGGGCTGCAGATAAGTGGTGTTGGAGCCATGAGGAGCAGGGTGTATTGTTGTTCCATAGAGGCCATGTAGGCTGGGTGTCCCCTCTGCTGATCCAAGTCTTGGCAGAATACCCCATGATCCTCCCAGGAGTTTTGTGAATTGCTGCCACAAGGCCCTGTCCCTAGCCTCCTAAGAGACTGCCCTGTCACCTTGATCCTTAGAGCATCTTGTCTCATAACTATCTATGACAGAAGGCCTGAATGTGAATAAATAATTCCAAATGGTGACATATAGGCCCATCCAGTCCTGCTAGGGCCTATCCAGCACTACCCTGTGTGTAATGGTTATTTAGGACAACAGTGGCTGCCATCATCATTAGCACTCTGGGAGGCTGAGGTGGGAGGATCCCTTGAGTTCAGGAGTTTGAGAGTAGCCTGTTCTGAGCAAGAGCAAAACTCCATCTCTACCAAAACCCAGAAAAATTAACAGTGTTGGGAGGCGCCTGTGGCTCAGTGAGTAGGGCGCCAGCCCCATATACTGAGGGTGGCGGGTTCAAACCCAGCCCTGGCCAAACTGCAACAAAAAAAATAGCTGGGCATTGTGGCGGGCACCTGTAGTTCCAGCTACTTGGGAGGCTGAGGCAGAAGAATCGCCTAAGCCCAGGAGTTGGAGGTTGCTGGAGCGACTCTGCTGCACCCTGCCAAGGGCGAAAAAGTGAGACTCTGTCTCTACAAAAAAAAGAAAAAAAATTAACAGTGTTGTGGTAGGTGCCTATAGTCTCAGCTACTGGGGAAGCTGAATCAAAAGGATCACTTGAACCCAGGAATTTGAGCTTGCTGTGAGCCTGGGCAACAGAGCTTCTTGTCTCAAAAAAAAATTTTTTTTTAAATAAAAAAATCTGGGAGCTGGGCGCAATGGCTCAAGCACTCTAGAAGGCTGAGGTGGGTGGATTGCATGAGCCCAGGAGTAGTGGTCACCTAGCTACTCGGGGTTAAGGCAAAAGGATCAGTGGAGCCCAAGAGTTTGAGGTTGCTGTGAGCTATGACACCTTGGCACTGGACTGAGGGCAACAAAGTGAAACTCTGTCTCAAAAACAAAAATTCTGGGCAGGTGCAGTGGCTCATGCCTGGCTCTTTGGGACGCTGAGGCAGGAGGACAGCTTAGAGGCCAGGAGTTCAAGTTCATGGGCAACTTAGTGAGACCTCTTTACAAAAAATAAGAAAAATTAGCAGGTGTGGTGCTCACCTGTTGTCCCAGCTACTCAAGAGGCTGAGGCAGGAGCATTGCTTGAGCTCAGGAGTTGGAGGCTGCAGTGAGCTATGATGTGGCCACTGCATTCTAGCGTGGGCAACCTAGCTCAAAACAAAACTCCCCTAAACGTACCATACCCTGGGGACTACACTGAACTTCATTCATTCTTTATCTAGGACCATCCTGAAACTCATTTTCTTTCACACTTTTTTGTTGCCCTTCACATATTTTTTTGTATGGCGCTTGATCATGGTTTAACACCAAGTGGCTTCTGACCTAACAATTTCCTTGAGCCTTAGATGATTGCTGTTTAAGGCAGCTTAAGAAGCCTCAGCAGCATCTAAAGCCACTGCCACCTGATCATCCCTCATCACCTAGTCATCCCTTGTGTCGAGCCGAGTGCAAAGCTCTGCCAATCCCCTAGACCCCACCTATCGTCCGCTTGTAGAGCAGGACCAGCTCGGCAGCCCCTGGAAGTTCCTGTCCTTTAACAACCAGAGGACACTGCAAGAATGTTTTTTGCTGTGGTTTGGAGAATGTGAACTGCAGACCCCACCTGACCAACCATTCTGCTGCTGCTGCTGGCTGTCCCCTGCCAAGCAAGGGTTGCCAGTGAGGAGGTAGCACTCTTCCCTTGCATCTGACATCCCTTCCGACTTTCTTAATGGGAAGGCTATCATTTGAATACCTGTATGTCAGGCTCCATCAGGCATCAAATCTAACCCTTAAAATTACACAGCCTACCTCACTGATAAGGAAGCCAGGATCAGAGGGTGTGAGCCTCCAACCTAAGGGAGGTGACTCAGACACACACAATTGGAACCCCATGCTGCTGAAAGACAGGAATGCAGCCTACTAGTCCCCCATTCAGGAGGCCAGGAAAGAGCAGCAGCAACTTAAAACCTTTACCCCAAATCCTTTTATTTTCCATAATGACTTAGAAACTAGTATTTATACAAGCCCACCTCCCTGAGGGACCAGAGATCTTGTCTTGCAAAACAGCAAATACACACAAGACTGGGAAAAGGCAGTGAGTACACTAGAAATGGGTAGGTTACATCTGACTCTCACGTTTGGGGTTCAGCTTTGTTTTCAGGAGAGCTTCAGGGTGAGAAAATATGAGAGTTTTTGGCCTCTGATATCTGGGCTAAGGGGAAAGGGAGGGAACTCTGGAGGCGCAGAAAACCCTGCCCAGCCTGGGCAAGGCTGGAGTTGCACCCCGGTAGGGCTCAGAGTGTTAGCCCCCGCTCCTTGAACAGATGCTTCAGAGCCTCTTCAAGTTGCCGGTTTGTTCCCTGAAGCCCCTTCACTACCTGTGCTGCCCACTCGAAGTATTCCTGGACTCGATGTTCTGACCATCCTGCATAAGAGTGAACAGAAACCTATTCATGTCATGACAAAGACAGCATTGCTTTTTGCCCACTTTATGGAGGGCTTGGTGCAGGGCCATGAGATGAGCTCCTGAAAACTTCCCCTTGGTCTAGCTACTGTATTTTTACCTTATGAAAGATCAGAGAATGGTCTAGTACAGGTGTCCTCAAACTAGGGCCTGCGGGCCACATGCAGCCCACCTAAGACATTTATCTGGCCAGCTGGGCGTTTTTGCTGCCGCTGCCTGTCCTGCTTAGCAGTCAACTCGTCCCAGGGCCTGCAGTCTGGCCCTCCAACGGTTTAAGAGACTGTGAACTGGCCCCCTGTTTAAAATGTTTGCTCTGGTAGGATTAATTTGGAGAAGGAGCAAAAACGCCCAGGCTCTTTTCAGAACTGACCAACCTGTGTCTTCAGAAGGTGGATATACTCCCTTTCCCCCAGAGCTGACTGGAGAGCATACCCTCTGGGGTGCAGCGGTTCAGGTCCCTCAGGTTGTACAGCTTGTCTGCCAGCTTCACCAGTTTAGCACCTGGGCTGCTGTGGGGCGCCTGCTCCACTTGCAGCTGCTTTCTCTCCATCTTGGGTAGAGTCTTGTCATCTGTAACCTCCTCCACTAGGCGCCGCACCTGTGCCCCAAAGTGCAGCTCTACCTCATCCAGGGTGGTGTCTGTGTCTTCCACAGTATCATGAAGCAGGGCTGCCTGGGGACAGGCTTACACTTAACTCTGAGACACCAGTCACAAGGTGCCCACTGCTGAATGAGGCCCCTGATCTCCACCCCAGCCTCCTGGCAGAGAAGGGGAAGTTACCTGTAACACCACAATGTCAGTGATTCCTGCCTCATGGGTTAGGATGCGAGCCACACCTGAAGGGGCAAGGAGGAAGTCAGATGGGAGGGTCCCCAAGGCGGCGTGTTGTGAGTTTGGAGAGACAAATGTGGCCCCTCACTAGCTGGGTGGCCTTCGCCAAGTCCCTTACCCTCTTAAAAGTGTCAACCGTACCAAGGAAACAATGGTGCCTACTGCCCCGGGTAGCTGTGAGCCCTACACGGAAAATGGCACAAAGCTGGTACAAGTAGAAGCCCCACAGGTGCGCGCCCTCCGCGTTCCCCCCGCCAAGAGCCGCGGCGGTTTTTCCCGGCCCGCGCCCACCGATGGGGTGGTTGATGTAGGGGGTCCCCTCCGGGTCCTTTCGCCGCTGCTGTCGGTGCTTGCGAGCCGCGAAGTCTGCAGCCTCCAGCAGCTGTGCGACTTCAGAGCCCATGGCTCGGGCGGACGGGGCACCTGCGGCCGTG
>NW_003852672.1:270578-273506 GCF_000181295.1 Otolemur garnettii | reverse complement strand
GCACAGGGCACTGGGGGACCGCCGACAAAGTGAATTCACCTAGACTCAGAGCCACAGACAGCTTCTCCCAGGAGGGGCCTCTCTGCCTTTGAAAAGGCAATCTTTGAGGGCCAGGTGCCAGTGGCTTACGCCTGTAATCCCAGCGCTCTGAGAAGCCAAGGCAGGAGGATTATCTGAGCTTGGGAGTTCCAGACCAGCCTGAGCAAGAGCAAGACCCGTCTCTACTAAAAATAGAAAAAACTAGCAGAGGCTCTACTCCTGTGGCTCGGGGACTAGGGCGCCAGCCACATACAACAAGGCTGGTGGGTTCGAATCCAGCCCGGGGCCTGCCAGACAACAATAACAACTACAACCAAAAAATAGCCAGGCGGTGTGGCATGTGCCTGTAGTTCCAGCTACTTGGGAAGCTGAGGCAAGAGAATTGCTTAGGCCCAAGAGTTTGAGGTTGCTGTGAGCTGTGATGCCATGGCACTGTACCAAAGGTGACATAGAGAGACTGTGTCTCAAAAAAAAAAAAAAAGGGCGGCACCTGTGGCTCAGTGGGTAGGGCCATGGCCCCATATACGGAGGGTGATGCTTCAAACCCAGCCCTACCAAACTGCAACAAAAAAATAGCCAGTAGTGCCTGTAGTCCCAGCTACTCAGGAGGCTGAGGCAAGAGACTTGCCTAAGCCCAAGGAGTTGGAGGTTGCTGTGAGCTGTGATGCCCACAGCACTCTTCCGAGGGTTAATAACTGAAACTCTGTCTGAAAGAAAGAAAGAAAGAAAGAAAGAAAGAAAGAAAGAAAGAAAGAAAGAAAGAAAAGAAAAGGAAAGAAAAAGAAAAAACTAGCTAGGCATGGTGGTGGGCCCCTGTAGTCTCAACTACTCAGGAGGCTAAGGCAGGAGGATGGTTCCAGCCTGGCAATTTAAGGTTGCTCTGAGCTAGGCTGATGCCATGACACTCGAACTAAGGCAACAGAGTGAGATTCTGTCTCAAAACAAACAATAACAACAACAACAACAAAATGAAAGAAGAGATGATTTTCAACCTGTGGATGCTCTGAACATTAGCAAAGTGCTCTAAAAATAGTTCTCCCTGCAGGGATGGGCCAGGTTGCTGTGAGCTAGAGAGCCACACTTTTGGGTCAACCAGACCGTACAGCCTGACTTCTGAGTAATTGGAATCTACCTTGGAGGCCCTTCCTCATTGCTTCAGATTTAGGCTTCCTGGCCACAGTGATGTGTCGGCAGGAATTGCCTTCGCTCTGGTGCTGGAATGAAATTTGCATGGCTTTCTTGTGCCAAAGGCTCCAGTTTTGGTCCCCAGGCATCTGCTGTATGCCTCATCACTGGGGTGATGAGTGTTGTTGCTGTCATTCTGGGAGCATGATGTTTCAGGCTTAGATAGGCACTGGCATAATACTTAATTCTGCTGGCTGGTAGCCTTGGACCTTCTGGAGAAATTCCCGAAGTTGGGGAGCTATGAGGGTTAGAGAGACCTGGAGACCCTAAAAAACCTTGCCTGGGAGATGGAGTTGGCTATTTGCTAAGTATGCTCCATCAGACAGGTAGCTTTTGCATTATGGCTGATAGCTGGGGCAGATGAGGCTCAGGGGAAAAGTTAGAGAAAGGATTGACCTTTGGTTTTCAGCTAGTGTTAGTGGTTGCCACACTGCAGAGGTTGGGGAGGGAAGCTCCACACACTAGAAGCAACATCTCCGGGGCTTGAAATGGAATGGTCAGAATTTCCAGGCCTTCACCAGCAACCTGAAGTCAAAGTGGAGAGTAGGTAGAGAGAAGCATATTTGCCTCTATTTTTTTTTTTTTTTTTGGAGACATAGTCTCAAGCTGTCCCCCTGGGTAGTGTGCCATGGTGTCATAGCTCACAGCAACCACCAATTCTTGGACTCAAGTGACCCTCTTGCCTCAGTTTTTCTATTTTTAGTAGAGATGGGGTCTCACTTTTTGCTCAGGCTGGTCTTGATCTCGTGAGCTCAAGCAATCCACCCACCTTGGCCTCCTACAGTGCTAGGATTACAGGCGTGAGCCACCACACCCAGCCATATTTGCCTCTAAATGCTTGTCTATTCTTCAAGCTAACTCCATTTCTCTCTCATTCTTCATTCTCTCCTCTATGTAATTCTCTGTGCCTTTTCTCCCTCAGCTTAGAAAACCTGAGGGAGTTTAGGGCCATAAGCCCTACATTTTCCAACAGGAGACAGAAACTCAGTCACTTTCCCCTCTCTCTGGAAGCCTGTGATAGAGAAGTTTCTGGTTTGCATGAATGGTCCTTGAGGGCCTTGAGGCTTTGCTTTCTATTTCCTTACCCTCTGCAGTCATGGCTTCAAAAGAGAGATGCTGGGGTTCCTAGGACCAGAGCTGAAGTGGAGGTAACCTCTCATGGCCTTTCAGAGGAGGCTGGGCCCCTGGCGGATAGGCCTGTCTACAGGACTGCTGCTCTGCAGCTGGAGGACCCTTGTGTAAGGATGGCTTTTATAGTGAAATAACAGAAAAGTTATGAACTCAGTTTTCAGTAAGGAATAATCATTCTTTCTCTTTTGCTAGCAGTCTCCTTCCCCCCATTTTTGTTTTCACAAAACACTGAGGAACCCAGCAGACCAAAAGGAAACATAAATTTTCTTTATAATCACTAGATTTATTAACTAAATGTGCCTTTTCAAATTTGTTCCTATGGCTCCTAAGGAACAATGGGTGTGTGAACATCAGGCCTTAGGATCAGAAACACCTGGAAAGAAGTCTGTCTTCAACCTTGGCAGGGGAAAAAACAGAGCATTCACATACACAATACCCTGTGAATTTGGCTGCAATTATTTTTTGCTCCTCCTTAAATTTAGCTAACTGTGTGACCTCAACTGCAGCATTCTTCCTTTTCTTTCTTTCTTTTCTTTTCTTTCTTCTTCTTCTTTTTTTTTTTTTTTTTTTTTT
>NW_003852672.1:269433-270558 GCF_000181295.1 Otolemur garnettii | reverse complement strand
TTTTTTTTCTTTTGGGATACCATGGCATCTCCCTGCTCTCTTGTCTGGCTCTTTCCCTACTCTATTCTCCTCTCTCACTCCCTCTCTTCTCTCTTCCTAAAGTAAAATAAAGCCAAAACTTCATGGTGGCTCACGCCTGTAATCCTAGCACTCTGGGAGACTGAGGTCGGTGGATTGCCTAAGCTCAGGAGTTCAAGACCAGCCTGAGCCAGAGCTAGAGCCAGAGTGAGACCTAGACTCTAAAAAATAGCCAGTCTAGACTGAAAAGACAAAAACATGATGTGGTAATAGAAGATTGGAGTGACAATGAATGGCCTCCCCAGCTAATAATTGTCCAGCCACCTGGGCTGAGGATGGGTAATGGGGATACAGAATATATATATATATGTTCAGATTATCCAATTAGAAGCAGCAAGCAGTATTACAAATAACAAATGAGACCAGTAAAGCCTTAACCCTATTAGCCCATGAAGAAACCCAATGAGAAATGCCATTTATCAAAACTGATTGGTCTTAGACTATCTGCTAGCAACTGAAGGAAGAGTGTGTGGAAATTTCTTTCTTTCTTTCTTTTAGAGACAGAGTCTTACTTTATCACCCTCAGTAGAGTGCTGTGGCGTCACAGTTCACAGCAGCCTCCAACTCCTGGGCTTAGGTGATTCTCTTGCCTCAGCCTCCCAAGCATCTGGGACTATAGGCGCCCTCGAGAACGTCCGGCTATTTTTTTGTTGCAGTTTGGCCAGGGTCCAGTTCGAACCCGCCACCCTCGGTATATGGGGCTGGTGCTCTGCCCACTGAGCCACAGGTGCCACCCTCTTTTTTTTTTTTGGTAACTTTATTTATGTGTCTGACAATCACCAGTTAGTTCTCATCCATGTTGACTGTAGATTTTTGAAAGTGGTAAAGGTACATAGGTAACCAACGCATAGAGCTTGTCTGGTGAATCTTCATCTTCATTACATTTTCTGGACAGTCGCACATGGATACGGTATGGGATATTCCTTATGCCTTTGG
Organism: Otolemur garnettii; assembly: GCF_000181295.1. Lineage (NCBI taxonomy): Eukaryota > Metazoa > Chordata > Mammalia > Primates > Galagidae > Otolemur > Otolemur garnettii. Next base: position 269,544 of record NW_003852672.1, on the reverse strand, counting down.
CCCAGACAGTTTTGTTGAGCCTTTGTTGAGCCAGATGTGCACATCTGGAACCCCTATCTCTTTCATGGCAAATTTCCAGATCTCTTCGAGTGCCTGAGGGACTCACTTCTT
>NW_003852672.1:267287-268428 GCF_000181295.1 Otolemur garnettii | reverse complement strand
ACACACACACACACACACACACACGGACTCTGTAACTAATAAAACACCCTGATTGCTTGAGAAATATAATCATTAACTCTTTCTGACTTTTTCCCACTAATTAAAGACTTTCCTTTGATCCAACATCTGTAACCATAACTATATAGCTGATATTGAACTGAAGAAGAAAAGATATGAGAGTTTCAAGAGAGCTGTTCACCAGAACTCAGCATTTTATGCCTTGAGACATCTGAGTTATCACCAGCAATTAAATGTACCTTCTCTGTATTTTTAGTATAAGTGTCTGTCAGTTTTAATTCACCATTTTCCTGCAACAATATAAGTTATATAGCTATATCTACAGTGAAATATGGTAATTTTTTATTCTGTTGCCAGGACTATCACTGGAAAGTCTGCTAATGGGTCATGGTCCAGCTTTCTCAAAATCATACTCTTCAATCTTGGTCTCCACCAGAGTTTCAAAAACATCTTAAATCCCAAAACTCCCATAAGGGCTTCTTTGTTTGGGTGTGACTGTCATAAAATGCATGGAGATATGAGTGGGAGATCTCCTCTTCTGTCATCTTCCTTATGTTTCTCTTCTGTATGTTCACTTTCTGAAATGTTGTATGTCAAATTTGTACAGATGCACCTGTGAATGTCTGATGGTGTATTCTTGAGTCACCACCTGGTTGATGGCAAACTGGCCCTTCTTCTCACCACCCTTCTTTTTGGGAGCCATTCTGCCAGCCCAAATTGTAAAGAAAGAGCTCAAGGGATTGTGGGAGGAGGAAAGGTGAAAATTCCAATTTAACTAACTGTTGCTTACAGATTGATGATAAAGGACAAGTAATTGAAGATATAACTAGAAAGATAACTAAAATAACTCAAGTACCTAAACAAGTGTGAATAGGTTTAACCCAGATTCTTTATTCAATAAATGGTTTACTAAACTAAGAAGATTTAAAACTGTAAGCTTCCTTTTTATAATCGGTGGACGTTTGCTTTTGCCTTGCTCGTTACCTATCTTACTTCAATTTCTCAAAAGCATAGTCTCTGCAATTGTGATTAAAAGAGAACGTAGGCAAAGTGTTCATGGCTCAATGATAATTATCAAGTAGCCATCAATATCTGCTAGCAACTGAAGGAAGAGTGTGTGGAA
>NW_003852672.1:265658-266784 GCF_000181295.1 Otolemur garnettii | reverse complement strand
CCATTATTGTTGTTTGGCGGGTCCGGGCTGGGGATTCGAACCCGCCACCTTAGGTGTATGTGGCTGGCGCCTTAGCCACTTGAGCCACAGGCACCAAGCCGTAGGCCTATATTTTTACATCCTAATCTTGCCCTAGAGAAATTCTTTGTTTCTCCCAGCTCAAGGCCTGCTGAGCTTTTCCACCTTATCACTGCTCAGCCCTCCCCTCTTTTGGGTGCAGCTCTTCCCTCTGCGGGTGGGGTCTCCTCAGTCACAGGAGCTGCTCCCGGGAGCTGCTCTTCTGGATGGGCCTGACCCCTCTTACCCTCTAGGAGTCGACTGTGGGCCAGCCCCCTTGCCTTTCTTTAGCATTGGCCCTCACTTGTACTGCCTGGAACCCTGTTTCTCTTGTCCTGGGCTCCCTGACACCCGGAGGAAGCCCAAGACTACCACCTGCGGGCTGCAGCGGCTCCTGCTGCGCGGGCGGAATGTGGGGCCCTGCCCCAGATCTGCCTGTCTGCCCTTCCGCCTCCGCCATCCTCAGTGAGACCTGCAGCCCAAGCCGGGGACATCGACAGGGTGGGAGGCTTGTTTACAGACTAGCGCAGGGACTGACGGCCAACAGAAACTCCCGTAAATCATGATTACAGAGGAAAACTTCAATGGGCCGTGAAAGCGGGTAACGTGGAGCCTTTGTACCCTTGCAGAGGGGCGGGCGTTTTCAATATCTAAGGTGACCAGATTTTAACATTGGTAAAGCAGGACACCATGGGGGGGGGGGGCGGCTCCGACAACAATGCAAACTTTGATTAGCAGTTCTCGATAATCAGTTCTCAACAATTATTTGTTATTATTAAAGTTTAACATTATAAAATGCATATCCTGGTGAAATAGCCACATGGCAGCCGAAAACCGTATATTCCCTTCCTGTTCTCCGGTGTTCCCTAGTTTGTCTTGCATTCTTTCCAAAAATCTGGGCTTTTTGAAAACGCTGCAGGACCCAGGACAAATTGTTAAAAATCGGGACTGTCCGGCCAAAAGCGGACGTCTGGTCACCTTACTGGGGGGTGGGGGGGTGCTACTTGTTTGTTCCAGACAGTTTGGCTCCTTCTGAGCTAATTGTCCTTGCCTAGAAGCAAGGGAGGGA
>NW_003852672.1:263226-265324 GCF_000181295.1 Otolemur garnettii | reverse complement strand
CAGGACGCGGGACAAATTGTTAAAAAGCGGGACGTCTGGTCACCTTATCAATATCTAGAAACTTGTATATGCCGGGGGTTTAATTCCGAGAGTTCTTGGGTGGCTTCAGAGTACCTGTGAGCCCATAAATGTATAAGCACATGCGTGTATGCCTACATATGCCTAGGAAGTGGGTCCCAGGCCTTCCCCGGACTCTAAGAGGTTCTGCATCCCAGAGATCGGCGTAACGAGAGAGCGGACGGGGCCAAGATTCTGACATTCTCCCCCGTTCCACAAGGGCCCAGGCCCGCTCCTAGCGCCGGGCCTCTACAGCCTGCTGCTTGTGACTTGATGTGGGGGACTGGGCGGGGGCGGAGCCGCTGGTCTCTCTCCTCGCCCTCCAGCTAGCTCTCCCCGTTTGACAGGAACAGACTAGGTGAGCCGGAAGCTTCGTCGCGCCTGCGCATTGGGTGCGGAGCGTCCAGGTCCCGCAGGGAGCGTGCTTTCTTTTGCTCCGCCTCTCTCTGTCGTACTCACGCAAGACTGGGCGAGGCAGCCCACAGCAGCCTGCGAAGCCGGGACGCGCCCGCCCCAGACACTGCGCCTGCGCCGGCACGGGACGTCTGCTTCGGGATGAGTGTGCGTGGTCTAGAGACCCCGAACCCCGGCCCATCCCCACGCCAGCACGCCATCGCTGCTCCGACTATTCCCCGGCCTCCGCCCGCATTCTTAGTTCCCGATCCCGCTCCCTTTTCCCCCTAGTGCCCCCTTCTGCCCTGAGCCCACCACCCATGTTCCCACCTGCTCTCCCCATAGGCCAGCTCCGTGGAGCAGCTGCGGAAGGAGGGCAACGAACTGTTCAAATGTGGAGACTACGAGGGCGCACTGGTGGCCTACACCCAGGCCCTGGGTCTAGGAGCGACGGTCCAGGACCAAGCCGTTCTGCACCGAAACCGGGCCGCCTGCCACCTGAAGCTGGTGAGGGTTTGTCTGTCTTAAGGAATGCTTGTCCCAGTCCGGCATTCACTTCCCCAGGTTACCCTCACTTGTCGGATGTCTTTTGGACGTCAGGGTGATGGGGGATCTGACAACCCTGCAGAACAAGAGTACCCCTGTGGCTTTGGTTAGTGCCCGGAAAGGGGGCTGTAATCTTCTCAGACTCTATTCTTTCTGTTACAGGAAGATTACAAGAAAGCGGAAACTGAGGCAACCAAAGGTAGGGGAATGTGGACCCTGGTGTGGAGCTGTGCGGCTTCTGTGGGGCTTCTATGGTGGGCAAGGGCTCTCAGACCACTGCACCGTCACATACTTCTCCTCCGCTGGCCCTGGAAACACATCTGCCTTCTTTCTTTCCCACTTCCTCGGGTGTTTCCTTTTCTGCAGCTACCCTCACCTTTTCTGAGGCTGAAGTACCGAGCCCCACATTGATCCCCCCCACCTTCCTCTGGCCCTCGAGATCTTTCCCTACTGCTCTTGCCTGGAGATGGTGGCCTCATGGGTGCTGACAGAGCTCCTGTTTATGCTCAGCCATTGAAAAGGACGGTGGGGATGTCAAAGCACTTTATCGGCGGAGCCAAGCCCTAGAGAAGCTGGGCCGCCTGGACCAGGCTGTCCTTGACCTGCAGAGATGTGTGAGTCTGGAGCCCAAGAACGAAGTTTTCCAGGAGGCCCTGTGGAGCATTGGGGGCCAGATCCAGGAGAAGGTATGTGAGTGACAGAGAGATGGAGGAATTGACTAGTGGTAAAGATATCCCGGTCAAGGGTGTAGACACATTTCCTAGAGAGGAGATACTAACAGCGAATGAACATATAGAATGATGCTCAGCCTTGTCTGTGGTTAGGGAAAAGGAAATTAAAATGATGTCATGGTACTGTGTTTTTGGTGGTCTATTTGGCAAACATTTAAAAGTTATACACTTTGTGAGGAAAGAAGCAGATACTTCAGTGGTGAGGTTGTGGGGTCATGGGCTATGCCTGCTAGAGGGAGTATAAACTGGTATGGCTCCTTTGAGAGTAGTTTAGCATATCTATTATTTTTAGGGCCAGTGTAGCTGTGATGGCTCACACTTGTAATCCTAGCACTTAGGGAGCTGAGGCAGAAGGATTTCTTGAGGCCAGT
>NW_003852672.1:262863-263206 GCF_000181295.1 Otolemur garnettii | reverse complement strand
TCTCAAAAAAAGAAAAAGAAATTTTAGGCCAAGTGCAGTGGCTCACACGTGTAATCCTACCACTCTGGGAGGCTGAGTGGGTGGATTACTTGAGCTCAGGAGTTCAAGACCAACCTGGGCAAGAGTGAGACCCCCATCTTTACTAAAAATAGAAAAATTAGCTGGGTAATATGGTGGGCACCTGTAACTCCAGGGCACTCTAGCCTGGGGCAATAGAGTCAGACTGTCTCTCAAAAAGATAAATTAATAAATTTTTTTTTTTGAGACAGAGCCTCAAGCTATCCCCCTGGGTAGAGTGCCATGGCATCACAGCTCACAGCAACCTCCAACTCCTGGGCTCAAG
>NW_003852672.1:258423-262577 GCF_000181295.1 Otolemur garnettii | reverse complement strand
GGGCCCGGGCTGGGGATTCGAACCCGCCACCTTAGGTGTATGTGGCTGGCGCCTTAGCAGCTTGAGTCACAGGCGCCGAGCCAATAAATAAATTTTTAAAGATTTTTTTTTAATTGCTTCTGGTTAACCAAGGGCACAAAGAATTAGGTTACATTGTTTTCATTTTTTAGGTAAAGTACCTCTTATAATTGTTTCTTGCCCCCTATTTATTTTTTTGAGACAGAGTCTTACTCTGTCACTCTGGGTAAAGTGTCATGGCATCATAGCTCACAGCAACTTCCATCTCTGGGCTCGAGTGAGTCTCTTGTCTCAGCCTCCTGAGTAGCTGGGACTATAGGTGTCTCTAAAACTATAGGCTAGTTTTAGAGATGGGGTCTTGCTCTGGTTCAGGCTGGTTGATCTCGAACTCTTGAGCTCAGGCAATGCACCCACCCTGGCCTCCTAGAGTGCCAAAAAAGAAATTTTAAATGAGTACATTCTGTGATCCAGCGTATTTACTTCTTGCTGTTTCCCCTAGAGGAACCTTGTCAATGTGCACACATGGTCATGTGTATGTTTATTTCTGCCTTGCTTTAGTAAGGAAAACTTGGAACTTATCTAAATGCCTAGCCATAGGGGAATGAAATAAACTGGGTGATATCATTATTATAGACTCTTAAACTGTAGTTACGAGAATAAGTACTTCCATGTGTGTTGACATGGAAAGCTATCTGACACATGTGGAGTGAAATAAGCAAAATATGCAATAATGAACAGTATGATGCCATTCATGTTAAAGTGATCCGCTACAGAGCAAAACAATGCTATGTTTTTTCTGTAGATAGACTTTGGGTTTGTAAATACAAAGAAAGTTATCTTAAAAGATACCCATTAAAATGATAACATTGTAACCCCTGGGTAAAGAATAGGAGTGAGGGGGCTCTTCAAAGGAGACTGCTTCATCTGTTAATATTTATGTTAATAAAACGATATTATAGTCTAGGCGTGGCTCACCCCTGTAATCCTGGTACTCTGGGAGGCTGAGGCAGGAGGATTGCCTGAGCTCAGGAGTTCGAGACCAGCCTGAGCAAGAATGAGACCCTGTTTCTACTAAAAATAGAAAAATCAGCCAGGCGTTATGGCAGGTGCCTGTAGTTTCAGCTACCTGGGAAACTGAGGCAAGAGTATTGCTTAAGCTAAAGAGTTTGAGGTTGCTCAGAGTTAGGCTGATGCCGAAGCACTCTACCCAGGATGACGGAGTGAGACTCTGTCTCAAAAAAAAAAAAAATGTACTTTCAGGAGAGAAAAATCTAAAGACCATCATGAACTATAAGTAAGCTTGAATTAACCAGATAATTTGTTATTAAAATGCTGATGTAGCAAATAATATGATGGTAAACACCTTATTGAACTGTTGAAACTTGGGAAAGCAAATAATTTTCCTCTCAGTCCCAACTTTGATAGGCAATGGCTGCCTAGAGCCCTGTGTTGAGGAAGATTCAGAAATAGATTGCCTGGGCTTAGTAGGCCAGATTATTCATGTCTGCCAGTGTATGAGGGGACAGGAAGTGCTATGTATGCTAGGTCATCAGCTGTGGTCAGGACCCTGGGGTGTGGGAGAGATTTTTCCCATTCAAATCATTTTTAGAAACTGTCAAGAAGAGAATCCTGGAGATAAAGGAAGTGTTAGCAACTACTTCACAACTTGCCAGCTCCCTTGCAGGAGGTATAAACGCTAAGTCCGTGCCATGGACAGGACATTTTGTGCAACTATGATGTAGGTGGCAGCCTGGGAATAGGTTGCCTCCTGGCTAACAGGATGCCTCCCTTTCTGAAAGGCACTGCCTTCAGTATCATTGTTGCCCCTGCTGCCTAAGCAGGGAGTAGGTCAGAGAGGAAAACAGTTGCAAGAAACTTAGAAGGACCTGCCTGGTGAGTCTCTTCCTGCCCAGGGCAGCTTGCTGCTAGCCCTGAGCCTAGACTTCCTCATTTTGCTCCCGGAGACAGGAGCTGGCCCTGGAGAAAACAAGTAGGGAGTGTGATGTCTCTGGCTAAGAGAAGTGACTTGTTCCATGGTTTGATGGTTTGTCATAGGTACGATACATGTCCTCGACAGATGCTAAAGTGGAACAGATGTTTAAGATACTATTGGACCCAGAAGAGAAAGGCACTGAGAAAAAGCAAAAGGTATGGGTCCTGGACTGTGCCAGCGGGGGCTGAAATCTCCCAGAGCTGCCCATCCATGACACACTCTCTCTGTTCACCTATGCTGGCCCTAGAAGCCCCTGCCTCCCTGGTCTGCCATGTGATACTTCTCCGATCGTGCACCTGGGCTTGTGGGGCCTGGGTGGGAGCTCCGAGGGCTTGGGGCCTTAGTGTGAACTGAGGGAACCAGTGTTCACATAGTGTCTTCTTGGCCAGAGCTGATGCCCTACCCCTTGGGATCTGTTGGGGGAGTCATTTACTCTAATCATCAATTCTGAGAGCAGGGTCAGGATCACAGGTCCAGAGCTCAGGCCTCTACTTGCTCACGGCATGTGCATTGTCAACATTGTAATGTACTTCCCTGGCAGGCTTCTCAGAACCTGGTGGTGTTGGCCCGAGAGGATGCTGGGGCTGAAAAGATCTTCCGCAGCAATGGAGTTCAGCTCCTGCAACGCCTATTAGATACAGGAGAGACTGACCTCATGCTGGCGGCTCTACGCACCCTGGTTGGCATTTGCTCTGAGCACCAGTCACGGGTAAGTGGGGTGGAGAGCCTAGTTATTACTTCAGTCTGTCTGTCTGTCCATCCATTTATCCTTTCATCCATTCACCCTTCCGGCCACCCTCTACCTCTCATTTTATTCCAGAAAGAACTTAAGGCAGAGGATACATGTAACAAGGGAGGAAAAATAAAAATGGCAGAAAAAAGACCAACATCAGTTAGGATGAAATAGGGTCAGAAAGGGCAAAAACACTCCTCAAGTGTCCTGACACTTGCTTTGGGTAGCTCACAGTGTTCCCTGGTTTTTCTGCAGCTCACAGAGACACCTAGTCACTGACTTATGCAGTGTCCACGTGGTACAAGCAAGCTTGTTGCCCAGAAGAGGGTACTTGTCCTTGTTTTAAAGATCACACTAGCATTTCCTCTGGAGGGGATCCTTATAGTGGGTGATGTCACCCGTAGCCTAAAGACAGTGACCTGAGAGCCAGGGATGGCCTGTAATCCTAACACGCTGGGAGGCCCAGGCAGTGGATTGCTTAAACTTAGGAGTTCAAGACCAGCCTGAGCAAGAGCAAGACCCCATCTCTAAGATAGCCGGGTGTTGTGGCAGGAGCCTGTAGTCCCAGCTACTCAAGAGGCTGAGGCAAGAGGATCTCTTGAGCCCAGGAGTTGGAGGTTGCTGTGAGCTATGACACCACAGTGCTCTACTGAGGGTGACAAATTGGGACTCTGTCTCAAAAAAAAAAAAAAAAGACAGTGACCTGATAGGTAGGGCTTGACCCTGACATGGTTCTCAGCGTGGCCTTTGGTGGCTCAGCACAAGGAGTTCGGCAAGAAGCCTATTCTTGGCCAGTGTGGTGAAGTCCATACCAGCAGCTCTCACCTGAGCTGGCTGGCTCCTAGGGCAGGGGCTTGACACTGGTTGCTTTTAGAGGAGTCCACATTTCCTAGGTTAGGGGGGGGACTGTGAAATGGTTGATGAAATTTCTTTAGGCCAAGCTTCGGCTATATTTTTTGGTTACCAGGGCTAAGAATAGTAAAACCCTATGAATTGTCACCTCCTTCAACCAAGGTCCAAGTGGACCTTCTGGGATTCTCCAGCTTGAGAATGGAGTGGAAATGTCTTATAGGCCCATTCCATGCACATCCATATCCCCAGGATGTAGCCAGAACTTCAGGGTTTGGACTGGGGAAGAACAGGCCCAGAGATCTGATGGTCAGTTAGCTTTGTCCAGGTTTATGTTTTTCCTTCATGTGGAGACACAAGCTGTAGCAGCTGTGTTTTGTGTCTGCTCTGGAGCCAAGGAGAGGTGGTGGGACACGCCTCTGGAATGTCTTCTTTTTTTTTTTGAGACAAAGCCTCAAGCTGTCACCCTGGGTAGAGTGCTATGGCATCACAGCTCACAGCAACCTCCAACTCCTGGGCTTAGGTCAAAAGGGCAAAAACACTCCTCAAGTGTCCTGACAC
>NW_003852672.1:255018-258344 GCF_000181295.1 Otolemur garnettii | reverse complement strand
GATTTGAACCCGCCAGCTCAGGTGTATGTGGCTGGCGCCTTAGCCACTTGAGCCACAGGCGCCAAGCCTGGAATGTCTTCTTTAGGAAGCCTTTCTAACAGAGTTATCCCAGGTTACCCTGTGTCCCACCACCAGATACATCTGTTGTATTTTCACCTGGAGTTGGTCCTTTCACCCAAACGTTCTCTCACCTCTGGCTGCACTCTCTGACTCAGAGTTGGGATCTCTGTGGCTGCTCTTCACCAACCGGGGGCTTCTGTCCACTTCTCTCCCACCCCAGACAGTGGCAACCCTGAGTGTGCTGGGAACTCGGCGAGTAGTCTCCATCCTGGGTGTGGAAAACCAGGCTGTGTCCCTGGCTGCCTGCCACCTGCTGCAGGTTATATTTGATGCCCTCAAGGAAGGCATCAAGAAAGGCTTCCGAGGCAAAGAGGGCGCCATCATTGTGGGTGAGTGGAAGCAGGTCTGTGGTCCTCAGATGTGGAAGGAGTGGGGCTGAACCAGCCAGGCTATTTCTTTTGGAGCCAGACTTGCTGCTGCAGGTTATTCAGGGATATGGCTTGGTGCCAGTGTTTTTGTTTTTTTTTGTTTTTTTTTTGTAGAGACAGAGTCTTACTTTATTGCCCTCAGTAGAGTGCCGTGGCTTCACACAGCTCACAGCAACCTCCAACTCCTGGGCTTAGGTGATTCTCTTGCCTCAGCCTCCCGAGTAGCTGGGACCACAGGCACCTGCCAGAATGCCCAGCTAATTTTCTGTTGCAGTTTGGCTGGGACTGGGCTTGAACCTGCCACCCTCAGTATATGGGGCCAGTGCCCTACCCATTGAGCCACAGGTGCCACCCTGGTGCCAGTCTTTTAATCTGGATTCTCAGCAGCCAAGGTACTCGGAAGGCTGGAACTCAGTCCAGAGTCCAGGATGCAGGCTTCTGCTCCTCTGTGTCTCCCTGGCTCACTAGGGAAGTTCAAGGGTCAAATAAGGCTAGACCATTCTGGAGCCCAGCCATTCCTGTCTTCCTGTTGCCAGATCCTGCCCGGGAGCTGAAGGTCCTCATCAGTAATCTCTTAGAACTACTGACTGAGGTGGGGGTTTCTAGCCAAGGCCGAGACAATGCCCTGACCCTCCTGATTAAAGAGGTGCCTCGGAAGTCTTTTAAGGACCCCAACAATAGCCTCACCCTCTGGGTCATTGACCAAGGTAGGTAATATAGTTTCTGAAAACTGACTTGGGTGACTGAAGCCTGCTTGTCCTTAGGAGTGATAAGAAAGTAGCTGCTATGCCCAGCCAGTGTCTATATGGAGGTGAGTCCCGTGGCCTGCGTGGTGCCCAGTTGATGTCTATGTGGAGGTACATCTCGTGGTCTGTGTGGTGCCCAGCCAGTATCTGTGTGGAAGTGGGTCCCCTGGCCTGGGTGGTGCCCGGCCAGTGTCTGTGTGGAGGTGTGTCCCGTGGCCTATGTGGTGCCCTTGGGTATCTGTGTGGAAGTGTGTACTATGGCTCATGTGGTACTCTTGGAGAGCTCAGAGCCAGACCTTTCCGTCACGGGTGTGCATATTTGTACACATTGAACTGGCCTGCAGGCAAGTAACAGGGAGGCCAGCCTGGCTTTCTATGTCTGAAGTTTGTTTGGTGAGCATGTATTATTTCTATACTCAGAAAAAATAATTTAAGTTCAATATATCAATTTACATTTTGCTTCTCCCCTAAAACATGAATAAGAAGACCTTCACAGAGGCCCTGCATGGGCACATCTTCTGGGTCCTTGCATATGTCTCAGCTCCTTTTGTTGTCACACTGATCCTGAGAGGTAGGGTGTCACTTACCCCTTAGTATTACCATGGAACCTCCAAGTCCCAGAATATTCAGCCACTCGTGCAGGGCTGGCATAGAGGCCTCACCTGTCTGACACCACAGCTGCCTCCTGTAGAGATCTGTGAGATCCCTGGGCTATCCCTGACGCCGTGGTCTGAGCTCTCTTGTCTGAGGAGGTTGCCCTGCCTCTCTGCAAACCTCCTAGGATGCTTCTTCCCTTTGCCTGTAGTGGGTAGAACTAGTATTCTAATATCCAAGTGCGGTGTCTTTTCAGGTTTGAAAAAGATTCTGGAGGTGGGGGGCTCTGTACAGGACCCTCCTGGGGAGCTCACAGTGACAGCGAATAGCCGCATGAGTGCTTCTATTCTCCTCAGCAAGCTCTTCGATGATCTGAAGTGTGATGCTGAGAGGGAGAATTTCCACCGACTCTGTGAAAGCTACATCAAGTAAGAAAGTGTGTCCTATCTCCCACTGTTGGGGGTTCCAACAAGAACATTATCTCCTTGAGGAGGGACAGAAATGGCTTTCAGCAGGGAGGGTGCCTTGGGAAAAGTAGCCAGCTAGACAGGTTTCCTGAAGCCTATTTCTTGAATAGCATGGCCCCTGCACAAGGATGACATGCAAATTTATGAAGCATTCCATATTAAAAAAAACAAAAAAGTGACCTCACCAGGGAGGTTCTTTTCCAAATCAGTTTCCAATAATGTAACATATGTCATCAAGCGTGACTTTTTTTACTGAGCACTCACTGCATGTCTGCTCCAACACAGAGGTGAGACACAATAGTCCTTACCCTTAAGGCGCTTATAGCTGTGTGGGAGAAGACTGATGATAAATTATGGAAAAGCAGAACAATTTCAGATTTAATAAGTACAAGGAAGAAACTAAACAGTGGTGTGGGTGAGAGTAACCTAGGTTAAATGGTGTGTCATCATGTAAGGCTTGGAGGAAAGCACCGATAAAATCGGTGACTACTGTCCAGGTGGCATGTCTAGTCTTCCCACTGGCAGCTTTTCTTGCTGTTTCTGCCCAAGTAGTGCAAGTGCCTGCCAGTGGAGGGGCAAGGAAAGGAGAGTCTGTTTTTGCTGTTCTTGGCATGATGGATATCACCTGTGCCCCTAGGAGCTGGTTTGAGGGACATGGGCTGGCTGGGAAGCTACGGGCCATCCGGACAGTGTCCTGCCTCCTGCAGGGCCCGTGTGATGCTGGCAACCGGGCCCTAGAGCTGAGTGGAGTCATGGAGAGTGTGATTGCTCTGTGTGCCTCTGAGCAAGAGGAGGAACAGCTGGTGGCTGTGGAGGCTCTGATCCATGCAGCTGGCAAGGCCAAGCGGGCCTCATTCATCACAGCCAATGGTGTTTCCCTACTGAAGGACCTATACAGGCGTGGTGAAAAGGACAGCATCCGCATCCGGGCACTGGTGGTGAGGGCCTGGGGCATGGGGCCAGGGGACAGCCAAGTACATCTCAGGGCAGTCCCAGCACACTTTGGATGAAAGTAAGGGATATTCCCAGCC
>NW_003852672.1:242035-254887 GCF_000181295.1 Otolemur garnettii | reverse complement strand
GCTACAGAGAGGATACTGGGAATGCAGGTGGCACATGCTGTCCCCTGGTTGGTCAGATGGGCTGTGTGGATGGGCTGGACCTGCAGGGGCTAAGCACTGTCCCCAGGGGCTGGTGGTTTGGGGACTGTCCAGCATGCTGCTTATCCTCTTTGGGGTACCCATAAGAGGGTGATTTTGGCCTGGCAGTAGCACATTTTCTCTGCACATGTCTTAGCTCTACCTGCAAAGAGCTTTTTGTGTGAAATGGAAAGGGTCTTCCTGTCTCAGCGTAGATGGGAAGGAGTTGGAACCCAAGACAGCGGTCAGTGTGTCATTCTCTGTAGGTGCTGTGTTGTGTGGCCACCCTATAGCTGATTTTTCTGCCAAATGCTGTAGGTGCTAGCCTTGTGACAAAGTCAGGGGAGAGAGTACAAGCCAGTGTGGAAGAGCCCAGCCCCTGCCGCCCTCCCTAGACGCTAGGGAACCAGTCTTGCCCTCTTCCTCCAGGGACTCTGTAAGCTTGGCTCGGCCGGAGGGACCGACTTTAGCATGAAGCAGTTTGCTGAAGGTTCCACTCTCAAACTGGCCAAGCAGTGTCGAAAGTGAGTTGCTTGGTGTAACTGTATCTCCCCAGCTGTTGGACAGACCTTGAGACAGGAGAGTGCGGGTGGGGGCTGGGCCTCCTCGCTGCCCTGTTCTCTAGTTCAGGTAGGGACTGATCTCTCCTAGCAGACTGGGATGTGAATTCCTTCTGGGGTTGAAGGTATGCCCAAGCCCCTGTTTCTCTCCTTGGCATTGGTGAGCCCTAGCCTACTCCCCAGGTCTGATGGCCGTCCACTACCCTGCCTATTCCCAGATGGCTGTGCAATGACCAAATTGATGCAGGCACGCGGCGCTGGGCAGTGGAAGGCCTGGCTTACCTCACCTTTGATGCTGATGTAAAAGAAGAGTTTGTGGAGGACAAGCCTGCTCTGAAGGCTCTGTTCCAGCTCAGCAGGGTAGCTTGTGGCCTCCTGCCACCAACCTGGGAACACCATGTGGGCTTAGCACTACCAGGCTCCTGCCAGGTCTTGGTGACCCCCTGGGAGAAAGGGCCAGTACCCTGTGTCATGGTGTGGGCTTGTTGGCCTCCTTGTCAGGGAGGTCAAGGTTGTAAGTTCCCAGAGTCGGGCCCAGGGCCATCCCTAGATTTATCCTGATGCCCAAGTGGGTAGAACTGGGGACCCAGGCAGCAGCATTTGTCCATGTGCCACTCTGCCCCTTGAATCCTAACTGAATGTGCATCTGTCGCTGGTAGTCTGAGGAGAGGGCTGTGCTCTTTGCGGTGGCCTCAGCCTTGGTGAACTGCACCAACAGCTATGACTATGAGGAGCCGGACCCCAAGATGGTGGAGCTGGCCAAATACGCCAAGCAGCATGTGCCTGAGCAGCACCCTAAGGTAAGGGGCTGGAAGGGGCAAGGCGTTTCTCCTTCATTGGGCCTGGTTGACCTGGACATCCGGAGCAGAGGAGCCTTTCATGCATGTCAGCGATTTCTTTTCCTTTTTCCTGGCCATTTCCATGTTCATCAATTTTTGCTATGGGAAGAGTCTCCCTGTCTAGTCAGCCAAGGCCCCTTGGCTAAGCTGCCTCCTTCCCCAGGACAAACCAAGTTTCGTGCGTGCTCGGGTAAAGAAGCTACTGGCAGCAGGTGTGGTGTCAGCCATGACGTGCATGGTGAGGACTGAGAACCCTGTGCTGACTAATTCCTGCAGAGAACTGCTCTCCAGGTGAGCCTGCCTTGGTGTAGAGCCTGGCTTTTCCTAATTCTTAAGCCTTGGGGCTACAGATGTGACTCCAGAGGGAGCAGGTCCGGGTAGTGTAGACCTTTTGGAGCAAGGGCTGGGGGGCACCTGCCTGTCTGCCTCCTTTGCTGAGCCCAGGAGTGAAATGGCTGTCTGCAGGGCCCTGGACCCCACCTGCCCACCACCACCTTCTCTCCACAGGGTCTTCCTGGCTTTGGTAGATGATGTGGAAGACCGAGGCACTGTGGTTGCTCAGGGAGGGGGCAAGGTAAGCTGGTCTGCCCACTCCTAATGGCTGAGCCTTTAGCCTATAAACATGACTCAGTGGGTGCCATAGCAGAGACTTGTGTTAGATATGGATCAGCAGAACATAATGACCAGAGAAATGTTTCCCCACTGACTAACATGGAAGTGGGCAGGTTCCCTGGAGTTGCTTGGCACCTCCCTTGTCTCATTTAACCTCCATAGCCCTAGCACCCAGCAGAAGCCCCATCTAACTTTAATAGGTGTTGCAGGAAGTGTCTGGGGGACTTAAGGAGAGACCTTAAGAGAGGTGAAGAGGGTCTGTGCAGGGAGTCAAGGCTTGGAGGAGTAGAAGGGTGAGGTTGTGGGGCCTGAGAGTTTGGGTCATGCATGTCTAGGTACCTCCTGGGCACTGATGGACTTGTTCCTACAGTCTCTGATCCCGCTGGCCCTGGAGGGCACTGATGTGGGGCAGACAAAGGCAGCCCAGGCTCTTGCCAAGCTCACCATCACCTCCAACCCAGAGATGACCTTTCCTGGCGAGCGGGTGCGTGTCTTCCTGCCCCAGCCCTAGCCTCTTCTTCACCTCCTCACCTGGCCTTGGTGGCCTCTGGCCTGGGCTGTAGCTCTTTCTTAGGACCAGCAGGAAGTAGCAGCTTTGCTAAGGCCTGGGGTAGGGAGGGAAGCCTTTGAGAGCAACCCTCTCATAAGGGGTAGACTTTTCCTGTAGGGTCATGGGGCTGGTGGCGGCTGCAGCAAGTCACCCTGACAGGTGGGGGTGCGTAATTACAGATCTATGAGGTGGTCCGGCCCCTTGTATCCCTGCTGCACCTCAACTGCTCAGGCCTGCAGAACTTTGAGGCACTTATGGCTCTAACAAACCTGGCGGGGATCAGCGAGAGGCTCCGGTAAGGTCCCTTGGGATGTGGTTCTGAGCCAGACATCAGCATTTGAAATATTTCTGGTGGGGCACTTTACAGTTTGGAAAACACTCATTGGCTTATTTCAACCTCACAGTGAGTCCTCTGCACCTAGAGATGAGCTAGGCTAAGGCTTAGACTGCCTGGGCTCAGATCCTGGCTTCCCTAAGTACCGATGTATAACCTCATACAAGTGAGGTGCTGTGCTGCCTCAGTTTGTGAAATGAGATGATTTATAGCACCTACCTCATGGAATGGTGTTGAGAATTAAATGAGAAAATATATGTAAAAATACATAGGCACCTGTACCCAAATCAAGATGTATTAGTTGGCCAGGTGCTGTGCCTCATGCCTGTAATCCTAGCACTTGGGGATGCTGAGGTGGGTGGATTGCCTGAGCTCACCAGTTGAAGGCCAGCCTTAGTCAGAGTGAAACCTCGTCCCTAAATAGCCGGGCATTGTGGCAGGCACCTGTAGTCCCAGCTACTTGGGAAGCTGAGGTAAGAATGTGAGTTTCTTGAGTTTAAGCCCAAGAGTTTGAGGTTACTGGGAGCTGTGACACCACAGCACTCTACTGAGGGCTACAAAGTGAAAGGGCTACAAAAAAAAAAGAGATGTACTAGTTGTTATTACCAATAGTGACCTTAAGCACATTACTCAATACATCTGCATCTTCACCATAGGGTGGTGAGAATTAAGTAAGAAAATCCTGCTCAGGGTAAGTACTCAAGTGTTAGATGTTAGCATCACTCTTACTACCACAGTCATCTCCTTCCTCCTTGTGTCAGCATTCTGCACTATCATATGCTATTTCCTAGGCCAGGGTAGAAGCTAGAAAGCACTGCAGTTTATCTCTGGTGTGGCTCAGGGTGGATGATGCTGCCCCTCCCACCTCTGGCCCTGCAGGCAGAAGATCCTGAAGGAGAAGGCTGTGCCCATGATCGAGGGCTACATGTTTGAGGAGCATGAGATGATCCGCCGGGCAGCCACAGAGTGCATGTGTAACTTGGCCATGAGCAAAGAGGTGAGGGCTTGTCCAGATGTTCATGACCAACATGGAAATAGAGGTACCTGTGCTCTGGCTGGCCTTGCACCCAATTGACTTGGTTCACTCCCCGCTTCTGGCCATAGGTGCAGGACCTCTTTGAAGCCCAGGGCAATGACCGGCTGAAGCTGCTGGTACTGTACAGTGGAGAGGAGGATGAGCTACTGCGGCGGGCAGCTGCTGGGGGTCTAGCCATGCTCACTTCAATGCGGCCCTCACTCTGTAGCCGCATCCCCCAAGTGGTCAGTGTCTCTTCTTGCTGAGGGAGGAGGGGTGGACCAGGAACTTCCAGCAAGGAGGCACGTAGGGGAGGTCCTAGGACCGTGGTTATGCCCCTTGCCAAGCTTGAGCCCATGCTTGGTGGTCACACCTGCCTTGTTTGCTGTAGACCACACACTGGCTGGAGATCCTGCAGGCTCTACTTCTGAGCCCCAACCAGGAGTTGCAGCACCGGGGAACTGTGGTGGTCCTGAACATGATGGAGGCCTCCAGGGAGAATGCCAGTACTCTGATGGAGAGCGAGGTGCTGGAGATCCTGTCAGTGCTGGCTAAGGGTGACGAGAGCCCTGTCACAAGGGCTGCTGTAGCCTGCCTGGGGAAAGCAGTGGAATACGGGCTTATCCAACCCAGCCAGGATGGAGAGTGAGGGTCCACTGCTGGGCACACACACACACACACCCTCTACACATGCCACCTAGCAGCACAGAAAACCAGAACAGAAGCAGAGTGGCTGGTGGGGCTTGGCTGTGGAGCATTCTTGCCTCCCTAGCTGTTTGAGGCTCTCTGTTCTGAGTCAGACGCTGCACTCAGTCATACAATCTGGCTGAGCCAATACTGCCTGTAGTGTCACTCAGAGAGGTCGTTGTGGACAGGTGGGAATGGGGAATGTGCATCCAACCCACCTGCGGGTGATGGGGTACACGGAAGGGCGCATCGCATCACCTGCCAGTAGGAATGCCCTCCAGCAAAAGTGTGTAGAATGCGAGCGTGTGCCCTGTCTTTGGGCAGGGAAGGCTGCTGAGTGCGGGAGCGTCTGGCGCAGGTGCTGGGCAGGGGGGTGTGTGCCAGAGCTTTACGTCTGCAGCAGAGTTGCCTCTGCAAGGAATCCAGTGGATTCTCCACCCGAGGGACCATTGAATTGTTGCTTAAAAACATCCAGTTTCGTGGAAATAAATGGTTTTAGGGTATAAACTTCTGTATGTCGGTCCTTCAGTTTTTTTGGTCTTTAAATTGCGACTTATCTGGGGCCTGCATGCTGCACGCGGACTTTGGGGTGGGTGCGAACCCGCACGCACTTCCCTGTGGGAAGCCCTTTGAGCTTCCGCTCCGCCGGCTGAGCTCAGCTGGGCGCTCATTGGTTCCGCAGAGGTGAGTGACAGGTCCCAGGCCAATCAGCTGCTTGGGGCTTGGCCGGCAGACCAGCGCAGCGGCGTTGAGCTCCTGCGACTGTCCCAAGCCAAGTGGGTGGCAAAGTCGGCCCCTAGCCAACTCGTCAGCTCAGGTCTCCAGTGTTACTAATAGATTTTAGTCTGAACTCTACTGCCGCGGCGGGACCATCTGGTCAACGTCGGCCCTGGTTCCGCGCGCACAGAACTCTTCAGCCAGTGCACTGGCCTGGCCGCCGCGGCCCAGCGTGAGTACCTCGCCGGGTCCGATGGAGCTGGGACCTGAGAGGCCGCCGCGCTGAGTGAGCGCAGCCAGCCCGGTGACGTCTCTGTCCACGTAGGCGCCTGGCCCCGGGGAGCCGCTGCAGCCCGCGGACGGGCGACCTGTCCGGAGGCGGCCGCTCTGCCACATGCCTGAGGGGGTAGAGCGTGCAAGATCCAATCAAGGTCAGAGGACCCCAGGGGTGGGGCAATTCCCCATGCAAAAGTCAGATTCTCGGGGCGGACAGGTGACCTCTTGCTGGACCAGAGCAGGAGCTCTCAGTAAATGTTTGTTGGATGAATAAATGACTAGATACAGTCTAGTTGAAATTGTATCTGTATAGATCCATTAAAACCAGTAAGCCCTCCAGTGATCTTTCTTGTGTGTCCATTCTAAGAACTGGACTTACCATGCTAATACTGTGTGCCTGTTATGGTGTGTGCCAGAATCGGACCTTTTATTTGCACTTATTACAAACAATCATATAGGCAGGGCCAAAGGCTCTGCCCCCACCCTTTGTAAAATACAAAGGGTCTGGGCGGCGCCTTCCAAGAGTAGGGTGCCGGCCCCATATACCGGAGGTCGCAGGTTCAAACCCTGCCCTGGCCAAAAACTGAAGGAAAAAAAAATAAAAATAATTAAAAATTATATATATATACACACACACAGAAAGGGACTTGGACTCAGAGCCCAGGGACACGGGGACACTAGGAGTCCCCGCCAGCTGTAGGGATACTGTCTAATGGAAAGAGCACCAACTGAGGAGTCCAGGGTCCTGGAATCTGCCCACCTCCTGTCCTGGCTGTGTGATTCTGCAAGAGTTACTTTACCTGGGAAGTCTCTAAATCGCGGCTGATAAAGTGCCTGGGGCTGGGAAGTTTGAGCTGGAGGGGCCTCAGCTCCGAGTCCAGCCCCTCGTGCTACTCTGGTGGCAAGCCAAGTTTGAGCCCAGAAGGAGGATGAGGAGGTGCCCTCTCCAAATGGGTCGCATCTTCCTAAATCGGCTTCTGCTTGGTGAACGTTTGCCTGCGTGCTTAGGAGGGTGTCACCTCATTTTACAGATACATACTGCTGGGACCTGCCAGGGATCCAGCCCTACCCTTGCGTCCCGTGGCTGCCCCAGCCAGGCGACTGCCAAGAGAGACCTGTCAGGACATGGCCGGAGAGCGGCCAGGAGCCTGGTTCGGTTTTGGCTTCTGCGGCTTTGGCCAGGCGCCGGGCTCTGGCCACGTGCGCCCAGTGTGCAGTCCCAAGCCGCTGCAGGCGGGCGCCGACACCTGCCGCGTGAGCGCGAGCTGGAGCTACACGGCAGTGGTGACCCGTGAGCACCCCATCCTATCTCAGTTTATTCCTGGCCTACTCTCCGCACCCTCCTCCCACCATCCAGACACCAGGGTAGTTCTCTCACCTGTCCCTGCCCCATATCCTGGGGTGGGCCCTCAGATTCCAGCTTTTTCCCAGGAACACCCCTCACCCTCCATCTCGCCGCCTTGCCCTTGTAGTCAGTGATCCTCGGGGCTGTGTCACTTCTCCCCAGCCCTCTCTTTCTGCCCACGCAGGAGGAGGACGCGTGGAGTTGTCGGGCTCCACCATTGGTGCCGAGGGCAGCTGCAGGGACGTGTGGGCCCAGGAGGGGCTCCTCGTGGTGCTGCGAGAGGGTCCAGGTCCGGGGTCAGGGGCGTTGCTACAGGCCTGGGCACCTGGCTCCGCACTGCGCGGGGAGCCCCTGTGGGTTCAGAAGATGGAGGTCGAGGGGGAAGACAAAGCGGCCTGTGAGGCCCAGGCTGGGATGCTGCCCCTGCTGCCCGGTGCCTGTTCCTATGTGAGCCGGAAGCCGCCCTTCTACCGAACTCTGGCCCCAGAGCTGCTGGCACGCCGGCTGGAGCTGGGCGCTGAGCATGCTTTGCTGCTGGGCTGGGCTGGCCAGGTGTTCTCCTGGGGTGGAGGCAGGTGAGTGGGAGTGGGGGCAAGGAAGCCGTGGCAAAGTGTGATCCACCCCTAGATGACTAGGACCTCCCCTGTTCAGGCACGGACAGTTGGGCCACGGGAGCCTGGAGGCAGAGCCAGAGCCAAGGCTGCTGGAGGCGCTGCAGGGCCTGCCCATGGCAGAGGTGGCTGCAGGTGGCTGGCATTCTGTGTGTGTGAGTGGTGAGTGATCTCGTGTTTCTCCAGACAAGCTCACCGCCTTGTCAAGCCTTTTCTCCGTCCCATGTCACTCCAGTCAGGTGTGACTCCTAAATGCCTCTCAAATCCAGCACATTCAGCCTCCACCATCACCCACTCACACCTGGACAGTTGCAGTTGTTTCCTGTCTTCTCTCTGGGACTGCTGTCATCATATATCCCATCTATCTGCCACTAGCCAGGGCTGTCTTTTGAAAATGCTCCCAAAGGGAGCATGAAGGGGTCGGGGGTAGATGAGCCATGGAAAATGGAGAAGAAAGGGTATA
This sequence comes from Otolemur garnettii, assembly GCF_000181295.1. Taxonomy (NCBI): domain Eukaryota; kingdom Metazoa; phylum Chordata; class Mammalia; order Primates; family Galagidae; genus Otolemur; species Otolemur garnettii. The sequence continues at coordinate 246,821 of NW_003852672.1, read as the reverse complement.
GTTGCTCAGGAGGACCATGATCTGTGGCACAGAGTGGACATGGGGATGCCCATGGGGGAGGGTGGTGATAGTAAGGACTGTGGCTCTGTGGTGGTCCATAGCTGGTGGCCTAAGGCCAGAGTGAGGAGTTTCCCTTGTATATGTGAAGTCCACCACTACCTGGCAGGTGCCCAAGTGCAGCTGTTTCCCAGGCTGTTAGAGCGTATGCAGAAGGGTGAGGCTGGGAATAGAGGTCTTTTTGTCTAGGGCTCTCAGTCTGCCTGCTACTAAGGTCACCAGGGGCCCCACATTCTCATGCAGTGGACCTGGGTTGGCAGCCAGGCTGGAGTGCCAGCCCTAATGCTAGATGTTCATTAGCAGTACAAGTTGATCTTATGAAGGGCTAAGTCTGTGCTGGTGTTTGTATTTCTTACCTTCCTTGTGGGAGGCCAGGGAGGCAAGGGCTCAACAGGACCAGTGGTAGGTGGGGTTGAGAAAGGTAAACAGGCCGGCTTAGTGGGAGACCAATTGGGCACTTCCAGGGATACATTTCTGAAATTGGGGCGGGGTGGGAATTAATGACAAAAGGAAAGAATGAAAGTGGACTAGAAGGTCCAGCAAGGGACTTTAAAGAAAGTGTGACCTGAAGATACAGATGGGGAAGGAACCTAAGACAAGGAAGACACAGGGACCTGGGAGGCAGCTAGATTGCTGCCTTAGGCAGGGCAGAAGCCTGGGGGGCTTCCCAGTCTGGTCACTACGTCCACTTCATCTCTTCTAGAGACTGGAGACGTTTATGTCTGGGGCTGGAATGAATCAGGGCAGCTGGCCCTGCCCACCAGGAGCCTGGCAGAGGACAGGGCACCAGCTGCAGTGGAAGGTGAGGCAATTGCACTTCCACAGCCTTCTCCCTGGGTTATGCTGTCATGCCTCACTCCTGGTTATATGCTGGCCTGAGAGCTACAGTGCTCAAAAGGAGCGTGTGACATCCTTGTCCCCCCGAGATTCTGAGCTCCTTATACAAGGGAGCTTGTGAAGACTGATGCCATTCTGGACACTCTGTGCCCTGGAAGCCTATCAACTCCCAGCACTTCTATAGAATGCAGGGCTTGGGAGCATGAGCTTTGAAATGAGACAATAATGTGTTTATAGAGCTGTTGCACTAACGAACAAGTTGATAAATTACTGTCTAAATAAGGCTGAGTTTGGTGCTTGCTCACTCAGCATTACCAGATTTCTTCTAATCATCCTATAGCCACAGGACTGAATAAAGATGAGTCTGAAGTGAAGAGAGCAGCCGTGGGTGAGGATGGAGCTCCAGCCCCCTTCATATCTATCCAGCCTTTCCCAGCTTTATTGGATCTGCCCCTAGGCTCAGATGCAGCCAAGGCCAGCTGTGGGTCCCGGCACACAGCTGTGGTGACACGTGAGTAGGACTGGTGGGCTGGTCCAGGATAGAGAGGAAGACACCCCATTCACTGCAGCTGGCAGCTGTAGAAAAGGTCTGATCAACTTAAAACTCACTATTAATATTTTCAGGCTTCCATGATACACACAAGTAGCTGCCTTAGTCAGTGAATAAGCCCTGCACCTGTAGTTTAACAGTAGCTCCTCAGCCTGTCAGGCCCAGAAGATGCTTTCTTCTGGAGGGATGCTGACGCCCTCCAGCCTCAGTGCTGGGACACAGACATGTTCCCCACCACTCTCTTCCTCTGACAGCCAGGCCTGCCTAGTTCAGTTTCTAAGACTCCTGAACACAGTAGCTATGAACCCTAGGCCAATGAGCTGACATACAGGAAGACAAGCTTCTTTTTCAGTCTGAATCCTTTACCACCCAGATGTGATTAGACCAGTGTTTTTCCACTTTTTTTTAATCTCAGGGCACTGGAATTTATAGTTAAACTTCTGTGGCACACTTAAAAATTATGTTGATAAAAAAAAAGTAAAAAAAGAATATACTTAATCATGCTCTGAACTTCTTTCGAAAATAATTTAATTAATGATCTTCAAAAATGTTCACAGCACACCTACGATCCTCTCATAGCACACCAGATGAAAATCACTGGATTAGACAGTTTTTAAGAGAATATGTTGTTCTATGCCAAGTAAATCTCATGAGGATTACACAGATGGTGCCAACCCTGGTTAGCTAAATGCCTTACCAAAGAGTGACAGTGACAGCTAATACTGACTGTTCTTCTGGTTTCAGGAACGGGAGAGCTCTACACCTGGGGCTGGGGTAAGTAAAAGATTGTTTTTGTGACCCTTAAAGCAAGGGGAGGAAAGACCTGGGAGTACAGGGCAGGTGACAAAGCCACGAGGACTAATGGAAGCAGAGCCTCCACTGGATCGCTGGGGTCAGAGTGGATGTAGGCACACCAAGGAAGGTCCAAGAGCAAACAGGAGAAGCAGCAAGAGAGGACATCAGTACTGCCCATCTACTTTGCTAAAAGCCCGCCTGTCTGAAAGGAGTATATAGCCAGCATTTACTCAGCTGCTGTTACTCTGGTGCTGAGCAGAGAAAGAAATAAGATGAAAATCTCTGCTCTAGGCTCAGTGCCCATAGCTCAGTGGTTAGGGCTCTGGCCACATACACCTGAGCTGGCGGGTTGAACCCAGCCCAGGGCCTGCTAAACAACAATAACAACAACAAAAACAATCAATACAACAATAACAAACAATAGCCAGGCATTGTGGTGAGTGCCTGTAGTCCCAGCTACTTGGGTGGCTGAGGCAAGAAAATTGCTTAAGCCCAAGAGTTAGAGGTTGCTGTGAGCTGTGACACCACAGTACTCTACTGAGGGCTACATAATGAGACTCTGTCTCAAAAAAAAAAAAAAAAAAAAAAAAAAAAATATATATATATATATATACATATATATGCTCTGAACATCTTAGCTTGGGTAACAGAGAAGCCCAGGAGCTACTGTTAAACTACAGGTGCAGGGCTTATTCACTGACTAAGGCAGTTACTTGTATGTATCACGGAAGCCTGAAAATATTAATAGTGAGTTTTAAGTTGATCAGACCTTTTCTACAGCTGCCAGCTGCAGTGAATGGGGTGTCTTCCTCTCCATCCTGGACCAGCCCACCAGTCCTACTCACTTGTCATCACAGCTGTGTGCCGGGACCCACAGCTGGCCTGGGGTGGCTGGCTGCTGCTGGCCTCCTTAGGACCCCCAGGTTGGCCTGGCCTTGGAGGCTTTATCATTCTGGGTCTCCCAGAGCCACAGAGCAGACACCAGTAGGAGGGGAGGGCACAACGGGAGCACTTTTAACAGGCTGACTAACTTCCTGGAGGGGAAAGGCTGCAAGGCCCAGAGGAGATGACAACAAAGGGGCTTCTTTCACTGCAGGTAAATATGGACAGCTTGGTCACAAGGACACTACCAGCTTGGATCGGCCCTGCCGTGTGGAATACTTTATGGATAAACAACTCCAAGTGAAGGCTGTCACCTGTGGGCCCTGGAACACCTACGTGTATGCTGTGGAGAAAGCAGATTGCTGACGTCCTTGTGTGTCTATATGTACATGAGACACCTGTGAACTCCCCTTGAGGCCAAGGAAAACCACTGCCAATCCCCTCCCATCACAATCCTCTCTTCACCTTACAGCAAAGTCCTTAACTCCGCTGTACTTGAGTAACACCTGGGGAGCATGAACATTCAGATGCCCAAATCCAGCATCTCAAACACTGAGATCAGAACCTTTGGAGGCAGGGCCTAGCTACTGGTAAAGTTTGAGCGCCCCCCGACCTATCCTCAGGTGATTTCTATGTACAGCCAAGATTGAGAACATTCTGGCTCAGTGTCTGTAGCTCAGTGGTTGGGTGCCAGCCACATCCACCCAGGCTGGTAGGTTCGAACCCAGCCCAGGTCTGCTAAACAACAGTTGACAACTACAGCAAGAAAATAGCCAGGCATTGTGGTGGGCACCTGCAGACTCAGCTACTCGTGAGGCTGAGGCAAGAGGATCACTTGAGCCTAAGAGTTTGAGGTTGCTGTGAGCTATGATGCTAAGGTACTCTACAGAAGGCAACAAAGTGAGACTCTGTCTGAAAAGAAAAAATGATTGAGAACATTCAAGGCCATCATGTTATATCAGTTGCTTCCCTGTTTGCATTCAGACCTTGACCACCCTTGTGTTCATTCCTTACACAACTTAGTCTAGTCCGTCTACTTTTGAGTGTTCAGTAAATGGATTCATTCCGTGTATACTCTTTTGTGTCATTTTTCACTCAGCATTGTATGATTGCTCCATGTTGTATCCTGGAGTTCATTCACTTTTACACTGTGTGGTATTCCACTGTATGCAGTTTTTTTTTTTTTTGGCCAGGGCTAGGTCTGAACCTGCCACCTCCGGTATATGGGGCCAGCGCCCTACTCCTTGAGCCACAGGTGCCACCCGTATTCCATTGTATGAATATACCTTAAGCTGTATATTTTTTTGATAGTCTCTCTTTTTTTTTGGTAGAGACAGAGTCTTATTTTGTCGTCCTCGGTAGAGTGCTGTGGCGTCACACAGCTCACAGCAACCTCCAACTCCTGGGCTTAGGCGATTCTCTTCCCTCAACCACTCAAGTAGCTGGGACTACAGGTGTCCGCCACAATACCTGGCTGATAGTCATTTTTATTGTTAAGTAAGTTTTGAACATTACTTATAATACTCTCATAAGCAAACTTGTATACAAGTTCTATAGAACATTCAGGGCTAGCTCGGCGCCTATAGCTCAACCGGCTAAGGCGCCAGCCACGTACACCTAAGGTGGCAGGTTCGAATCCCCAGCCCGGACCCGCCAAACAACAAT
>NW_003852672.1:238783-240259 GCF_000181295.1 Otolemur garnettii | reverse complement strand
GCCTGGCCATTTTTTGGTTGCAGCCATCACTGTTGTTTGGCAGGCCCGGGCTGGGGATTTGAACCCGCCATCTTAGGTGTATGTGGCTGGCGCCTTAGCCGCTTGAGCCACAGGTGCCAAGCCGTATTTGTCTTTTTATTACTGGCTTATTTTACTTAGCATAATGTCCTCAACATTCAACTATGATATAGCACGTACCAGGATTTCCTTCCTTCTGAAGGCTGAATAATACTCCATTGTACATATGAAGATAGTTACACATACGACATTTTGTTTATCCATTCATCCATTGATGGACATTTAGGTTGTTTATACCTTTTAGTTGTCATGAGTGATGCTGCTATGAACGTGGATGTACAGCTACCTCTCTGATTTCCTGTTTTCACTTCTTTTTTTTTTTTTTTTTTTTTTGCAGTTTTTGGCCAGGGGTAGGTTTGAACCCACCCACCACCTCTGGTAAATGGGGCAGCCCCCTGCTCCTTTGAGCCACAGGCACCATCCCCTGCTTTCAGTTCTTTTGGGTATATACCCAGAGTGGCACTGCCCAATTATGAGGAAATTCTTTTTAATTTTTGAGGAACTGCTATACTGTTTCCACAGAGACTGCGACATTTTACATTCCCACCAGCAGTGCGCAAGGATTCCAGCTCTATCACATTCTTGTCAACACTTACGTTTTTTGATGACAGCCATCCTAGTGGTTTTAATTTGTGTTTCCTTAGTGATTATTGATATTGAACATCTTTTCGTGTGCCTTTGGACATTTGCATATCTTTGAAGAAAAGTCTGTTCAAGCCCTTTGCCCACTTCTTTCACATTTATGTTTTTATTATTCAGGATAAGTGGTATTTCATTTTAGCCTTTTTTTTTTTTTTTTTTTGACACAGAGTCTCACAATGTCACCTTCGGTAGAGTGCTGTGACATCACAGCTCATAGCAACCTCAAATTCTGGGGCTTAAGCAGTTCTCTTGCCTCAGCCTCCCAAGCAACTGGGAGCCAGCCACAATGCCTGGCTATTTTTTTGTTGCAGTTGTCATTGTTGTTCAGCTGGCCCAGGCTGGATTCAAACCCACCAGCAAAATTGCCAGCCTGGGTGTATGTGGCTGGTACTGTAACCACTGTGCTATGGCCGCTGAGCCCATTTTAGCCATTTTTAAGTATGTAGTTAGGTAATATTATATACATTCACAGTGTTGTGCAATTGTCACCACTATGTGTCTCCAGAACTTTTTCATCATTCCATACTGAAACTCTGTGCCCTTAAATCTTTTAACTTGCCACTCCTCACTTCCCAGCCACTGGAAACTATCATTCTTACTTCTGTCTCTACGAATCCAACTATACTGCATACCTCATCTCAGTGGAATCCTGTGGTATTTGTCTTTTTATTTTTATTTTTATTTTTTTTTGAGACAGAGCCTCAAGCTATCCCCCTGGGTAGAGTGCCATGGCATCACAGCTCATAGCAACCTCCA
>NW_003852672.1:237215-238763 GCF_000181295.1 Otolemur garnettii | reverse complement strand
GCCTCCCAAGTAGCTGGGACCAGAGTTGCCCGCCACAATACCTGGTTATTTTTTGGTTGCAGCCGTCATTGTTTGGAGGGCCTGGGCTGGATTCAAACCCACCACCTTAGGTGTATGTGGCTGGTGCCTTAGCCACTTGAGCCACAGTTGCCGAGCCAATAAGTGGTATTTCTAATGAAGCTTAAACCTTAGCTTTAATTTATAAAAGATGGCAGATTAAATTCCTACTATACTGTGAACTCAACAAAGGGTAATTAATATACAATGCAAAAAACAAACTTCAACTGTTCCTATCCTAATTATTTTTTTCTTTTGTCACAGATTTATTTCACTTAGTATAATATCTTTAAGATTCACCTGTGTTGTAGTATGTGTCAGAATTTCTTTACTATTGGGGCAGTGCCTGTGGCTCAAAGGAGTAGGGCATCAGCCCCATATGCTGGAGGTGGCAGGTTCAAACCCAGCTCCGGCCAAAAACTGCAAAAAAAAAAAAAAAAAAAAAAAGAATTTCCTTACTATTAAAAACTAAAGATTCTACTGTACGAATGTACCATATTTTGTTTCATTATTCATCTGCCAATGGACACTTACATTACTTCTACCTTTGGTTATTGTGAATTATGCTGCTATAAATGGGTGGAACAATAAGCAATTCTTTTATTTTTTATTTTAATTGTTTGGGATTCATTAAGGGGAGACTTTTTTTTTTTTAATAACATTTTTGTGAGACAGAGTCTCACTGTGTTGCCCTGGGTAGGGTCCTGTGGCATCATAGCTAACAGCAACCTCAAACCCTTTGGCTCAGGTGATCCCCTTGCCTCAACCTCCGGAGTACATGGGACTTACAGGTGCCTGCCATGCCTGGCTAGTGAATAAGCAATTCTTACAGAGCTGTCCATGTAAAATGTGAGGAAGTGGCTCCACTCCAGCCTTGAAATAAAATGCCATGATGACTTTTGTAATATTGGCCAAAATTCTAAGTGTGTTCCATAGGAGAGTAAAGGATCAAAAGGGCCCAAGAAACACAGTGGATTAGAATTAGCTGCCACATACACCAGAGCTGGCAGGTTCAAATCCAGCCCAGGCCTGTCAAACAATAATGACAACTACAACCAAAAAATACCCAGGCATTGTGGTGGGGCCCATAGTCCCAGCTACTTGGGAGGCTGAGGCAAGGGAATCGCATAAGCCTAAGAGTTTAAGGTTGCTGTGAGTTGTGTGACACCATGGCACTCTACCCAGGTTGATAGCTTGAGAATCTGTCTCAAAAAAAGAATTATCTAGTGCAATGGCTCACATTGAAAATCCTAGGACGTTGGAAGGCTGAGGCCAAAGGATCATTTGAAGCCAAGAATTTGACATCGCCCTGAGCAAAAGTGAAATCTTGGCTCGGAGCCTGTGGCTCAAGTGGCTAAGGTGCCAGCCACATACACCTAAGGTGGCAGGTTCGAATCCCCAGCCCAGACCTACCAAACAACAATGATGGCTGCAACCAAAAAATAGCTGGGCGTTGTGGCGGGTGCCTGTGGTCCCAGCTACTTGGGAGGC
>NW_003852672.1:235712-237059 GCF_000181295.1 Otolemur garnettii | reverse complement strand
AAAAAAAAAAAGCAAAAATGGGGCGGCATCTGTGGCTCAAAGGAGTAGGGTGCCAGCCCCATATACCAGAGGTGGTGGGTTCAAACCCAGCCCCAGTCAAAAACTGCAAAAAGGAAAAAGAAAAATTAGCCAGGCATGGTGAGATGTACCTATAGTCCCATCTACTGGGGGTTGGGAGTAGCCAGGAGAATCACTTGAGCCCCAGAGTTCAAGGTTACAGAGAGCTATGTGACACCGTACTCCAGCCTGAGCAAAAGCTATTGCCAAAAGCTCGGCACTTGTCCCCAAGGCTACAGCATACGAATGAGAAGTGGTTGATGAAAAGAAAGGGGAAGTTTATTAATTTGCCAGCAAATGAGGATAGAGACTCCCATTGTACAATGCCATCAGATTAACCCATTTATGCTGGAGTTTGAAATTTTGAATTTTTCTCATGAAATTCATATGTTACCTAGAAAAATTCAAAGAATAAGAATTTAAAGAGAAAAAAATCACATTTCATTGTTGAATTAAACGGTGTTCCACATTTGGAACACTAGGTAAACACCTGCTACGTCATACATAATGTATAAAACTGTGTTTCTTATCTCAGGAGGTAGTGACACCTGTTATTCAGTGTGATATCAACAGAACACATGTAAGGCAGATTCACATTTTTCACGTCAAAAAAGTGGTGTTCTGCTCTTCCCTTCCCCTTTTTGCCAAAGAAGCAGTGGCCAAAATGAAGTTCAATCCCTTTGTGACTTCTGACCAAAGCAAGAACCACAAAAGACATTTCAATGCATCTTCCCACCTTCTCAGGAAGATTATGTCTTCCCCTCTTTCCAAAGAGCTGAGACAGAGGTACAATGTTCCACCCATGCCCATCTGAAAAGATAATGAAGTTCAGGTTGTCTGGGGGTACTATACAAGTCAGCAGGTTGCAAAGTAGTCCGGGTTTACAGGAAGAAATATGTCATCTGGGGAATGCCTGTAGCTCAAGGGAGTAAGGCGCTGACCCCATATGCCAGAGGTGGCGGGTTCAAACCCAACCCTGGCCAAAAACTGCAAAAAAAAAAATAAATAAAAAAATAAAGAAAGAAAGAAAGATGTCATCTACATTGAGTGGGTGTAATGGGAAAAGGCTAATGGCACAATTGTCCATGTGGACATTCACCCCAGCAAGGCGGTTATTAGTAGGCTTAAACTTGACAAAGAGTGCAAAGAGATCTTTGAATGGAAAGCCAAATTTTGCTAAGTAGGAAAGGAAAAGGGCAAGTACTGTTGTAACCCAGCCCTCTTTCCCCTGCCCACTCCTGTTCCCCAGCCCTCACCTGTTCCCTCCACCACCACCCTCACCTGTTCCCC
>NW_003852672.1:228477-234445 GCF_000181295.1 Otolemur garnettii | reverse complement strand
CCCACCTTAGCTTCCCAGAGTGCTAGGATTACAGGTGAGCCACCATGCCTGGTCCCACATTACTTTTTTTTTTTTTTTTGAGACAGAGCCTCAAGCTGTCCCCCTGGGTAGAGTACTGTGGCGTCACAGCTCACAGCAACCTTCAATTCCTGGGCTGAAGCAATTCTCCTGCCTCAGCCTCCCAAGTAGCTGGGACTACAGGCGCCCGCCACAACACCTGGCTACCCGGCTATTTTTTGGTTGCAGCCGTCATTGTTGTTTGGTGGGTCTGGGCTGGATTTGAACCTGCCACCTCAGGTGTGTGTGGCTGGTGCCTTAGCAAGTTGAGCCATAGGCGCCGAGTCCCCACATTACTTTTTGACAAGCTCCCAACATGCCAACGTCTCCAGCAGTGACTAACTCTGTGCACCAGGTGATAACATGTACCGTCAGGGTGCCTAACATGGGAAAAATTAGATCTCTGCAATAACCTTGAGCAGTAGGCTATAAATAACTCCCACATCACTACCATTCTAATCAGTTAATGTGGGGATATATATTGCTTTTTGTAAGATTAAAGTCTGGATTGAGGAAGTATGACAAAGCAGTGTTCCTGTTGGGTGGGAATTTACCCAACCTCTTCTCTACCTTCTCCCAACTTTGGTTTAATTGAGTTTTTCCCTTGCAAGGATGTCTACTGGTTCTGATTAAGTTCAGAGTACATGTGATGTTTGTGTTTCCATTATTGTGATACTTAGGAGAATGTTCTCCAGATCTGTCCAGGTTGTTACAAAAGATATGAAATCTCCGTCTTTTTGATGGCTGAATACTATTCTGTGGTATATATGTATATATACCGCAGTTTATTAATTCATTCATGTGTTAAAGGGCACCTGGATTACTTTCACATCTTTGTAATTATAAATTGTGCCGCTATAAACATTTGAGTGCAAATTACTTCTTTTCTTTCAGGTAGATATCTAGTAATGAGATTGCAGGATCAAATGAAAGGTCTATTTTTAGTTCTTTGAAGAATCTCCATAATTCTTTCCACAGAGACTGTACTAGTTCGCAGCATGTGTCTCCTTAGTGGGGAATTCAGGCCATTCACATTAATTGAGAGGATTGATAGGTTTGTTTTCTGTGGGGCTCTGTTACTTTTCTTTTCTTTTTGAGACAGAGCCTCAAGCTGTCGCCCTGGGTAGAGTGCTGTGGCATCACAGCTCACAGCAACCTCCAACTCCTGGGCTCAAGCGATTCTCTTGCCTCCACCTCCCAAGTAGCTGGGATTACAGGTACCTGCCACAATGCCCAGCTATTTTTTGGTTGCAGCCATTATTGTTGTTTGGTGGACCCAGGCTGGATTCAAACCCGCCAGCCCAGATGTATGTGGCTGGGGCCTTAGCCCACTTGAGCCATAGGCACTGAGCTTTTTTTTTTTTTCCTCTTTTGAGACAGTCTCACTCTGGTGCCCTGGTAGAGTGCAGTGACATCACAGCTCACAGCAACCTCAAACTCTTGGGCTTAAGAGATTCTCTTGCCTCAGCCTCCCATGTAGCTGGGACTTCAGGTGCTTGCCACGACACCCGGGTATTTTTGTTGTTGTGGTAGTTGTCATTGTTGTTTGGCAGTCCTAGGCCAGGTTTAAACTTGCCAGCCCTGGTGTATGTAACTGGCACCCTAACCACTTAGCTACGGGCTGGATTTAAACCCACCAGCTCAGGTGTACGTGGCTGGTGCCTTAGCCACTTGAGCCACAGGTGTCAAGCTGAGGGCTGGTCTTGTAGTGGCAAATTTCTTCGGTGTTTGCTTGTCACTAAAACATTTGATTTCTCCATCAAAATGAATCCTCTGCTGCCAGTTGTTGTGTTCAAGAAGACTGAAACTATGGCCAGGTGCAGTGGCTCATGCCTGTAATCAATCACTATAGTAATAAGGAGATATGTAATACAACTGCTGGGTAACTTTGAGGCCAGTAGGTATTTTGAGGACTAAATAATTTAGCCATGATTCAAGAATGAAAACCTACACAAGAGAAAGTATGAGGCCAAACTGGAAGCTTAAGAAAAGAACAAAACCATATCGCCCTTTCTGGCAATGGCAACAATGAATTTCCCACTATTTTCCCCTGTGGCTTTAGACACTCCCAGCACTGAGCTTTTGTGCCAGTGCTGACCAGGGAGCTGCAGTAGGAGAAAAAGAGGAAAAATTAAGGGAAAGGCCTTGCCTGGGCAAAGGCTAGAGTGGGGATCACTTGGCCAGCAGGAGCCAGTTTTTCTACTTTTAGTGGAGACGGATCTCACTGTTGCTCAGGCTGGTCTCAAATTCCTGAACTTAGGGGAGCTCCTGCCTCAGTCTCCCAAAGTGCTAGGATTACTGGTATGAGCTATGTCCTTAAAGCAAGAAAGCAAGTCTTTCACAGACAGCATGTGGTAGGATTTTTTTATAAAATGCATTCGGCTAATCTCTACCTTTTGATTAAGAATTTAATGAACTTATATTTAAATTTCTTTTTTTTCTTTTTTTGAGATGGAGCCTCAAGCTATCCCCCTGGGTAGAGTGCCATGGCATCACGCTCACAGCAACCTCCAACTCCTGGGCTCAAGCGAGTCTCCTGCCTCCGCCTCCCAAGTAGCTGGGACCACAGGCGCCCGCCACAACGCCCGGCTATTTTTTGGTTGCAGCCGTCATTGTTGTTTGGCGGGGCCGGGCTGGGGATTCGAACCCGCCACCTTAGGTGTACGTGGCTGGCGCCTTAGCCGTTTGAGCCACAGGCGCCGAGCCTTAAATTTCTTTAAATATAATTTTTTAATAGTTAAGAGATTTTATTCTAATAGCTATAATTACAGTGCTTGTCTGTTGAAATGAAAACTGAAAACAAGTATACAAAACAGTTGATTACTAATCGTGTATTGAGAGCAGTAGGAGGTTCCACGACACCAAATAGACCAGTTCTGAGGTTTTCCCCAAGACAAGTTTAACAGCTCCAGCTTCCTCAGTGTTTATCAAAATATAAGAGAAAAGAGTAGAGGTCATCTTTTTCGATGGCAAATTGGACCCTTGCAGGCTGAGGGAGAGAAAGTTATTTCACACATGGGGCGTACTCCTGGGGCCAGGGCCCAGATGCCCAGCTTGCCCACACTCCTGCTGGTGAGGCCCCAGACATCCCACCGTGTCTGAGCAGGCATGAGCACGGGGAATGCTGACCAAATGTACGGGTGGGGCCCTGTGTCCCCTGAGCGAGCAGGAGGACAGCTATGGGCTCTCGGCCAGGCCCCAGGAACTAAGGGAGCATGGGGACAAGCAAGGCTATGGAATGCGGGGTGCCCCAGCGACAAGCAAGTCAGAGGGTCTCTACGATGACCATGCAGAATGGATGAAGTTCTGCAAGCCACTGCCTCACGTCCCCAAGGGGAACAGCCAAGCCAATGGCTGGCATTCAGGCTGTCGCTGCAAACTTACACTAAGCAGGCAGTGTCTCCCTTCCGTGTGTTCAAGTGTTCCTGTCTTGGATTTTAGCTATTTAAAAAATGCACTGAGTATGGGTTAAAAACCAACCACCAGCATAGATCTCAACATAACCCTCCAGATAGGAGGGCCTGGCTCCCACAGTGGCTCTTGATGGCCAGGTGCCTGCAGCCCTAAACCCCTCTCAGCACTGAACAGTGAGTTCCTTTTTACAATAAAAAAAGCTGAGTAATGTTGCACAGGATTACCAGAAACTGCCTCATTGGAAACAAAAACTATTTACATTAAATAAAAAACCTGGTTGCAGGTTGCGTCTGCCACATTTACAGCATGGTGCGATGCACACTGTGACCAAACCATGGAGACAGCTTCTGGCACTCATACCACAGAGTCGCATGTTTGCCACATGAAAGTGAAGCAGAGGGCTTGGTGCCTGTGGCTCAACCGGCTGAGGCGCCAGCCACGTACACCTAAGGTGGCAGGTTCGAATCCCCAGCCGGACCCGCCAAACAACAATGACGGCTGCAACCAAAAAATAGCCGGGCGTTGTGGCAGGTGCCTGTGGTCCCAGCTACTTGGGAGGCGGAGGCAGGAGACTCGCTTGAGCCCAGGAGTTGGAGGTTGCTGTGAGCTGTAATGTCACGGCACTCTACCCAGGGGGACAGCTTGAGGCTCTGTCTCAAAAAAAAAAAAAAAGAAAGTGAAGCGGAGGGCGGAGGGGAGGTGTCACGCTCACTTCTGGTTCCGGAGCTGATTGGACAGCCAGTCTAGTCCTTCATAGAGCCCATCCCCGCTGGTGGCACAGGTGACCTGAATGTACCAGTTCCTGTGGCGAAGGGAGTGCAGCCCCAGCTTGTCTGTGATCTCGACTGCATTCATGGCGTTGGGCAGGTCCTGCTTGTTGGTGAACAGAACTGCGTCCCTGAGCTCATCCTCAGCCAGCATCCGCATGAGCTCCTCACGGGCCTCCTTCACACGCTCTCGGTCCTTACTGTCCACCAGGAAGATCAGGCCTTGTGTGTTCTGGAAATAGTGGCGCCACAGAGGCCGGATCTTGTCCTGGCTGCCCACGTCCCACACAGTGAAGCTGACATTCTTGACTCCACGGTCTCCATGGTAAAGCCTATGGTGGGAATGGTGGTCACCATCTCACCCAGCTTCAGCTTGTACAGGATTGCCGTATTCTCTGCAGCGTCCAGCCCCACCATGAGGATGCGCATTTCTTTTTTGCCAAAAAGGCCCTTGAAGAGGTTGACAAAAATGTTCCCTGCGTTTGTGGATGGGTGGCAGCAACACTGGCCAGGGACACCTCAGCGGCTGCAGCTTGGAGCCAGGCGTTGGTTTTACTCCCACAATATGGCGGCTCTGACCTAATTTTTTGTTTTTTGAAGCAAAGTCTCACTCTGTTATCCTGGAGTGACAGGCATCATCACTGAGAGTGTCATGGCATCATCATAACTCATGGTAACCTGGAACTCTTGGGTTCCAGCAAACCTCTTGCCTCAGCCTCCCGAGTAGCTGGGACTATAGGTGCCCTCCATGAAGCCCAGCTAATTTTTCTAGTTTTGGTAGAGACGGGGTCCACTCGTGCTCAGGCTGATCTTGAACTGAGCTCAAGCAGAGCACCTCAGTCTCCCTTGACTTATTGTTGGAAAGTCTTTCCATATTACCACATTATAGAGAAATTAAACTATGTTTTCTTCTGCTGCTGTTACATTTCATTTTTTATGCTTAAATCCGTGATCCATTTGGAGCTTATTCTCATATAGGATATTATGTGTAAATATAATTTTTATTTTTCTGAATGACTAACCAGTATTCCCAGAACCCAGTGATTTGAGATGCCATTGTTATTACAACATAATATTCCACATAAATTTGAGTCTATTTCTGAGCTTTCTAGTCCCTTTTTCTGTACCACACAGAATCATAGAAGCTTAAGAGTAATTTCAGTTCTGATAGGTCTTGTGCTCCTCCCCCTCCTATGAGCCCAGTTGTTTCTTGTCTGAATTAAGCCTTGGGAGTTCTTTATATATTCTGGATATAAGTCATTCGTCAGATAGGTGACTTGCAAATATTTTCTACCAGGTGGTAGCTTGTCTTTTAATTCTCTCTCTCCCTTTCTCCACCTTCTGTTATAAAGAGATGTCTCACTGTGTTGTTCAGGCAAGCCTTGGACTCCTGGCCTAGTGAGATCTTCCTGCCTTACCCTCCCAAACAGCTGACTAGAGACATGTGCCATTGCAACTTGTAAAAGTATCTTTTTTAGAGCAGAAGTTTTAAACTATATCAAAGTCCGTTTTATCGATTTTTTGTTTTATGGATAATGCTTTCAATATTGTATCTAAGAACTCTGCTTGATCTAATGCCATGGATATTTTCTCTTCTGTTTTCTTCTTTATAGTTTACATTTAGATCTGTCATTCATTTTGAGTTTATTTTTGCATGAGGAGTGAGGCTTAGGCTCTCTCTCTCTCTCTCTTTTTTGCACATGGATATCCAATTCTTTCTTTCTTTCTTT
>NW_003852672.1:225795-227475 GCF_000181295.1 Otolemur garnettii | reverse complement strand
CCTTTCTAAGGCCAAGCCTCCAGATGCTGTTATCTCAGACTTAATCACTGGTTGAAACTCAGCATTAATTTATAGAGCTTCCAAGGCTCCAAAATTTGGAGTTACTTCTCTGGCCCTCAAAACTGCTTGTACATATGTGTATAGCTGTGTATAAAAGCTTAATTTTAAAGGAAAAAAAAAAAAGAAAAGAATATCCTATTTTACCTTTGTACCTTTGTCAAAAATCAGTTGCACACCTGTAGTCACAACTACGTGGCAGGATGAAATGGGAGAATGGTTTGAGCTCAGGAGTTTGAGACCAGCCTGGGCAATATAGTGAGACCCTGTCTCTGAAAACAAACAAACAAACAAACAAACAAACAAACAAACACCAGCAGTTGAAACACCCATTAGAATGGTCAAAATCCAGAACACTGACTCACACAAAATGTTGGCAATGGCAGGGAGTAACAGGAACTTTCAGTCATACAGGTGGGATGAAAGTTGTACAGCCAGTTTGGAAAATATACTCTTACCGCACACTCCAGCAATTTTCATTCCTTCACCCAGAGGAGGTGAAAACTTATGTCTCCACAAAAACCTGTATGTGGATATTTATAACAGCTTTATTCTGTGAGTGGATAAACTGTGGCACATCCAGAAAATAAAACATTATTCAGTGCTAAGAAGAAATGAGCTGTCAAGCCATGAAGACATGGAGGAAACTTAAGGGCATATTACTAAGTGAAAGTGACCAATCTGAAAAGGCTGCATACTGTATAATTCTAACTTTATGACATTCTGGAAAAGGCAAAACTAAAGAGACAGTAAAAAAGATCAGTGGTTGCCAGGGGTTAAGGGGTGATGGATGGTTCTTTTTCAAAATAGTTTTGGCTACTCTAGTATCTTTGCCTTTCCATAAAAATTTTAGAGTCATCTTGCTTCCATCTACAAAAAATGCTGCTGGCATTTTGTTTCTTGTTTTGTTCTGTTTTTTGAGACAGACTCCCAAGCTGTCATCCTGGGTAGAGTGCCATGGCATCATAGCTCACAGCAATCTCCAACTCTTGGGCTCAAGTGATTCTCTAGCCTCAGTTTTTTTATCTTTGGTAGAGATGGGGTCTCACTCTAGCTCAGGCTGATCTAGAAACCGTAAGCTCAGGCAATCCATCCATCTTGGCCTCCCAGTGTGCTAGGATTATTGGCGTGAGCCACCGCACCCCGTCTGCTGCTGCATTACATTTAGAATTATATTTTATCTATAAATCAATTTAGTGAGAACTGATATCATATGTTGAATCTTCCATTGCAAGAATACTGTTTGTTTATTTAGGTTGTTTGATTTTTCACCGGTATTTTGTAATTTTACACATATAGATGTTGTACGTGTTTTGTTCGATTAAAACTGGATATTAATATGCCCATTTCTGTTGTCACATTTTTGTACATAGGACTGGTATTGGAAGACAAAGTTAGAGGACTGTTTCATGCCAGGAGTTTGGGACCAGCCCAAACAACATAATGAGACCCCATTACTACAAAAAAATATTAGAAAAATTAGCTAGGTATGGTGGTGCACACTGGGAGCTACTCTGGAGGCTGAGACAAGAGGATTACTTGTGCCCAGGTGTTTGAGGCTGTAGTGAGGTATAGTCATGCCACTGCACTCAAGCCTGGGCAAAAGAACAAGACTTGTTTCAG
>NW_003852672.1:222862-225242 GCF_000181295.1 Otolemur garnettii | reverse complement strand
TTGTTTGGCGGGTCCGGGCTGGGGATTCGAACCCGCCACCTTAGGTGTACGTGGCTGGCGCCTTAGCCGGTTGAGCTATAGGCGCCGAGCCCAGCTTTGGTTTCATTGATTTCCTCTATTGTGTTTTCAATTTCATTGCTTTCTGCTGTTTGTCATTTCTTCTGTTTGTCAAGTTATTTTGCACTTCCTTTTCTAGTGTCTAAATGTGGAAGCTTAGATTATTGAGAATTTCTTAGCATAAACATTTCATACATTTTCCTCTAAACATTACTTTAGCTGCATCCCTCAAATTTATGTTGTATTTTCATTTTGATTCAGTTCAAAATGTTTTCTAATTTTCCTTGAGGCTTTTCCTTAATAATTCAGAGGAGTGTTTTCTAATTTCCAAGTACAGTCATCCCTCCATACCTGCAGATTCTGCCGCTGGTTCAATCCAATCCAATCTATAGTTCAAACCAACAGTAGATTGAAAATATTTGAGGAAAAAAAAATAATGCAAGTAACAATATAACAACTATATAGCATTGTACTAATACATTGTATTAGATATAAGAAGTCTAGAGATAATTTAAAACATACAGGCGGGATGTGTGTAGGCTATATGCAGATATTAACACAGTTTTAATTAGAGACTCAAGCTTCTAAAGATTTTTGGTATCTGTGGAAGTCCTGGAACCAATCCCCTGTGGATACTGAGGAATCTGTATTTGGGTATTTTCTAAAATTCTTGTTATTATAGTTTAATTCAATCATAGACGAACACATTTTTATTGTTTTAATTTTTTAAACATTAGTTATGTTGGGGCAGCACCTGTGGCTCAAAGGAGTAGGGTGCTGACCCCATATACCAGAGGTGGCAGGTTCAAGCCTGGCCCTGGCCAAAAACTGCCAAAAAAAAAAAAAAATTGGTTATGTTTTGTGACCTAGGATAAGATCTATTTTTGTGAACGCTCCCTGTGTTCCTATGAAGGACATGCATTATGTGTTGTTGGTGTGTTCTGTAGGTAGGTCCAGCCAATTGATGGTGGTATTTGGTTCTCTCTCCTCAATTGTTTTTTGCCTAGTTGTTCTATCTGTTGCTTGGAGAGAATTGTTAAGTCTTTAGCTCCAATAGTGGATTTGCCCATTTCTTTTTTGACATAGTCTCACTCTGTTATCCCAGGCTAGAGTGGTGTGATGTCATAGCTCTTTGCAACCTCAAACTCCTGGACTCAGGATGCAGTTGCCTCCTCCTGAGTAGCTGGGACTATAGGCCCCTGCCACAACATCTGGCTAGTTTTTCTATTTTTGTTTTTATTATTTTTATTTTTTTGCAGTTTTTGGCCACGTCTGGGTTTGAACCTGCCACCTCTGGCAGATGGGGCTGGCGCCCTACTCCTTTGAGCCACAGGTGCTGCCCAGTTTTTCTATTTTTAGTAGAGACAGGGTCTGGCTCTTGCTCAGGCTGGTGTCGAACTCCTGAGCCAGGCAGTCCACTTGCCTTGACCTCCCTGAGTGCTGATATTAACAGGTGTGAGCTATTGGTCTCGACTAATTTGCCCATTTCTTATTTCAGTTCTATCAGATTTTGCTTTGTGTATTTTATACCTATTCTTAGGTGCATAAACATTTAAAAATGAGATAGATCAAACAGTCAGGGCACTGGCAACCCCCAGGTCTTTGGATGAAGGAAGTCCTCTACTTAAATGAAGACAGAAAGGGGAAGAAAGAAACTTATCTTGAAGCCAAGATGAAAGAAACACAAGACATTCGGGAAGGAGAAGCTTCAGAGGCCCAGGAAGATGAAGTGGAGCAACCAGAGCGAGAAAAAGAAATCCGCCTGAGCCTTTTCCCCATTTGCAGCCCTTGGTGTCAAAGTCCCTCGGCCCCTGCACATCCCCACAGTCCTCACATTGAACTGCGTAATGCTTGTTGGAAGCAAGTTGGGCAGATAGCCCACATCTCAGTCAACCAGGCCCGATCCAGCCCCAGGGACCAAGAAAAAGAAGACATTTATGTTACAATAGGAACAGGCAATTAACTCAGTCTTTAAAGGACAATAGAGAACACAAGGATGCCTGGCATGTCACAGCCAGCCTTCATCATGCAGGAGTGGGAGCCAGCAGCAAACAAGAAAATGGTTTCTTTTAGAAAAAATTATTCTTTGGGACTTTAACCGCTTCTTGAAGATGGAATTAATAGACAAGTTTAAAGTACTTGTTTTCTAAGTAGTTAAGAAGAAAAATATTGGTCAAAAGCAAAACCAGCATTGTCTTTATTTTGGCCACACAAGATGCCCATGTGATTTCAGTCTTTTATACTCTGCCCAGCTAGGAGGTCTCCAGCTTCTGCTATTTCCGCAGGTGTCTGGGGTCTGTCTCTTTTTTTTTTTTTGAGACAG
>NW_003852672.1:220748-222304 GCF_000181295.1 Otolemur garnettii | reverse complement strand
GTTGCAGCCGTCATTGTTGTTTGGCGGGTCCGGGCTGGGGATTTGAACCTGCCACCTTAGGTGTACGTGGCTGGCGCCTTAGCCGGTTGAGCTATAGGCACCGAGCCGAATCTGTCACTTTGAACTGTGGATTAATTTGGTTTCCTAAGGAAATGTTAGATGAAATTTCTACAGAGTAACTAGTGGGGAATTTTAAAATCTGCCTACACTTACCTCAAATTCAACCAAAATAGTTTCACCTTCTAACTTGTGATGCTATGTACAAAATTCCATGGACAAAAAATGCCAAAGGAACAAAAATGTTTTCATTAAATAATTTTATTTTTTATAATAATTAAATAATTTGATAATAATTTGATTTTTAACCATTCTTCCTCTTTATTGCGTAGCTATTTATCCACACGCATCAACAGCATAGAAGTTGAAAAAATAGAATATTTTCATTAATAATGTTGACTCTATTGTAGTGAGATGGTATGATTGCATCAGATTCTGAGAAGATATCCTGCCTATATCTTGTAGCTCTATTTAATTTATAAATAAAATTTATAAAATAAACATGTTATAAAATAAATATGTGTGTATAAATATATATAAATCACATACAGGAACATGGAGTGCATAGTGTCCTGGGGCATGAGGAGAAGGACAGAAATATGAATTTAAGGGATAAAATAATCCAAAAATCTGTTTGTGATAACCATGAATCGAACTCATTAAATTTTGTTGGTTCATTCTATCCAAACGCCACGAGCTAAAAATACTTCATTTAAAAAATATATTGCCACAGGATTCAAACCTATGCTTGTACACTAGTGCTCACAGAGCATTGGTCACAATAGCCAAAGGGTGGCAATAGCCCAAGTGTCCATCAACACGTGAATGAATGTTTCTTTTTTTTTTTTTTGAGACAGAGCCTCAAGCTGTCACCCTGGGTAGAGTACTGTGCCATCACATCTCACAGCAACCTCCAACTCCTGGACTCAAGTGAGTCTCCTGCCTTAGCCTCCCAAGTAGCTGGGACCACAGGCATCTGCCACAACGCACGGCTATTTTTGGGTTGCAGCCGTCATTGTTGTTTGGCAGGCCCAGGTTGGATTTGAAACTGCCACCTTAGGTGTATGTGGCTGGCACCTTAGCCACTTGAGCCCTAGATGCCAAGTCAGAATCAATGCTTTTTAAAGGGGGTATACAACACAATGGAATACTATTCAGCCAAAAAAAAAAAAAAAAACAGAAAAGAAAGAGGTTCTGATATTGCTACAAGATAGAAAACCTGGAAAACATTTTGCTGAATGAAATAAGACAGATAAAAAAGGACAAATATTATATGATGTCATTTATCTCAATAGGAAAATTCATAGAGATGGAAAGTATAATAGAGTTTACCCGGGGGCTGGGCTGGGGAAAGGGGAATAGGAAATTGTTTTATGCATACAGAGTCTCTATTTAGGAAGATGAAAATAGTTCTGGCTCTGCGCCTGTGGCTCAAGTGGCTAAGGCACCAGCCACATACACCTGAGCTGGCGGGTTCAAATCCAGCCCAGGCCCGCCAA
>NW_003852672.1:210508-220267 GCF_000181295.1 Otolemur garnettii | reverse complement strand
GGCCCACCAAACAACAATGACGGCTGCAACCAAAAAATAGCTGGGTGTTGTGGTGGGCGCCTATAGTCCCAGCTACTTGGGAGGCAGAGGCAGGAGATTCACTTGAGCCCAGGAGTTGGAGGTTGCTGTGAACTGTGATGCCACCGCACTCTACCCAGGGGGACAGCTTGAGACTCTGTCTCAAAAAAAAGTTATTTAAATTGGTTTTTAAATAAATAAATAAATAAATAAAAATGAGATAGATCTGAAAGTGGCAGAACAGGGAACTCTAGAGTATCATTTCTCCACAAATACAAGTAATGAGCTGGCAAAGCCAGTCAGAACCAACCATTATAGAACTCTAGAAATCTAGTTGAATTTATAACTAGGGAAAGGCTTTCAGAGGGATGGCTGCTGCTTTCTATTTTTTTAGAGTCTCACTTTGTCATCCTCAGTAGAGTGCTATGGCATCAAAAGCTTTACAGCAACCTCAAATGCTTGGGCTCAAGCGATTCTCTTGCCTCAGCCTCCCAAGTAGTTGGGACTACAGACACTCACCACAATGCCTGGCTATTTTTAGAGACAGGGTCGTGCTCTTACTCAGGCTGGTCTCAAACCTGTTAGCTCAGGGCAATCTACCCGCTTCAGCCTCCCAGAGTGGTAGGATTACAGGCATGAGCCACCTTGCCCAGCCACTGCTATTGTTTTTTAAATCACCTGCTTACCAGTCTCCACCCCTGAGTGGGGGACACCTTGAAGACAACAGATTGGGCTGGGTGCCCATGTTCAGTGGTTAGGGTGCCAGCTACATGCTCTGGGGCTGGTGGGTTTGAACCCTGCCCAGGCCTGCTAAACAAAACAAACAAACAAACAGACAAATAGACAAACAAACAGGCATTGTGGTAGGCACCTGTAGTCTCAGCTAGTAGAGTGGCTGAGGCAAGAAAATCACTTGAGCCTTTGAGTTTGAGGTTGCTGTGAGCTGACACCAAAACACTCTACTGTGGGTGACAAAGTGAGACTCTGTTTGAATGAAAAAAAAAAAAACACGACAACAGCTTGGTCTTTCTGGTGCACGCAGATGGTGGCAGAGGAGCAACCCGGTTCTTGTCCAGAGAGTTGTGGTTGTGGGTTTAGAACTATCGGGTGGCTCCGTGAAGGATCAGACAAGGCCTTGCCTCTATTTCACTCCTCAGTGTTCCCAGAGCTGGCAGCTTTATCTGAAAGTGTAGACAGACCAAAAAGCCCAGAAAAGTCCGTAAACGAAACACATTGAGGGGAGGGGAGTGCTTAACAAGCTGTCATGTATGCCATGAAATTGAAAAGGCCATAGCAGGCTCGGCGCTGTGGCTCAAGTGGCTAAGGCACCAGCCACATACACCTGAGCTGATGGGTTCGAATCCAGCCTGGGCCCGCCAAACAACAATGACGGCTGCAACCAAAAAATGGCCGGGCCTTGTGGCGGGTGCCTGTAGTCCCAGCTACATGGGAGGAGGAGGCAGGAGAATCACGTTAGCCCAGGAACTGGAGGTTGCTGTGAGCTGTGATGCCACACCACTTTGCCCAGGGCAACATCTTGAGGCTCTGTCTCAAAAAAAAAACAAAGAAAAGAAAAAGAAAAGCCCATAGCACACACCCAAGGCTGGACACATGCTCAGAAAAGGCCTGAGAATAACTTAGCTTTCTCCTTTAATGGCCTTCTGTTCAAGCAAGTGATCCCTAAGGCAGAGCCGGAGACAACCTAATTAGATGTTGGAAGAAAGCTCTAATTCAGAGCCAGTCTGTAAAGATTGGGAGAGCTTTTTCTTTTTTTAAATAAGGAATATAGCAAAGTTTCAAAATATAAGGTCAATGTATAAAAGAATCAATTGTATTGATTGTATAGTGATATAGCCAATATTTTAAATTGGATATGAACTTTATAAATAGTATAGGCAAAATATCAGAAATTGCAAAATACCATTTATAATAGCATTAAGAAATATGAAATAGGCTCAGTGTCCATAGCTCTGGGGTTAGGGTGCTGGCCACATACACCAGGGCTGGAGGGTTCGAACCCAGCCTGGGCCTACTAAAACAATGACAACTACAACAACAAAAATATCCAGGTGTTGTAGCAGGCACCTGTAGTCCCAGCTACTTGGGAGGCTAAGGCAAGAGAATTGCGTAAGCCTGAGAGTTTGAGGTTGCCGTGAGCTGTGATGCCAGAGCACTCTACCAAGGATGACACAGTGAGACTCTGTCTCAAAAAAAAGAAAAGAAAAGAAATACTTGGGGATAAAACTGATAAAGATATGAAAGATGTGTTCACATGAACTGCAAAGTCATACTGAGAGTACTTAAAACCTAAATAAATAAAAAGCTATGACTCACTGATGGGTATTCATTCATGCCAGCTAAAAAATTAGCTGGATAAAAAAATAAAAATCAGCTGGGCTGGTAGTCTCAACTACTTAGAAGCCTGAGGCAGGAGGGTAGCTTCAGCCCAGGCTCAAGGCTGCAATGAGCTAATTACATCACCATACTCTAGCCTGGCTGACCATGTCTCTATAAACAGAATGGCAAATAAGTGCATAAAAAGATGATCTACTTCATTAGTCATTAGACAATTGCAAATTCAAGCCACAGTGAGCTCCCCCTTTATGCCCAGTAGAATGGGTAAAATTATACAGACCAATAGTACCAATGTCCTGAAGACATGGGAAAACTGGAATCCACCTGCATTACTGGTGCAAAAGAAAAACAGCACACATAATGCACAGTCCAGGTTGGAGTGGCACCATCATAGTTCACTATAGTCTCAGACATCTGGGCTCAAGGAATCCTTCTTCCTTAGGCTCCCAGGTAGATGGGACTACAGGCACCCACCATAACGCCCAGATAGTTTTTCTAGTTTTAGTAGAGTTGGGGGTTTCACTCTTGCTCAAGATTGGTCTTAAACTGTCGAGCTCAAGCAGTCTTCCTGCCTCAGTCTCCAAAGTGCTTGTGATTTATAGGCGTTAGCCATTGTGCCTTGGCTAATTTTTCTTTTTTTCAAATATATTTTGTAGAGATGAGGTCTTGCTGTGTTGTCAGATTGGTCTCAAACTTCTGGCCTCAAGAAATCCTCTTGCCTTGGCCTCCCAAAGTGCTGGTATTATAGGCATGAGCCCCCAAGTCTGGGGAGTACAACTACTTTGGAAAACAGTTTGGCAGTTTTTACAAGTTAAACATACCTACCATAGATGTGATCCAGTCATTCCATTCCTAGGAATTTTCCTGAAAGAAAATATATATCTACACAAAGATTTGTATTTGAATGTTTACAAAGCTTTTAGTAGCCAAAAACTGGCGAGAACACACATGTGAATAAACATAGCAAGTAAATAAGCTATAGTTGGTCCATACCATGAAATAGGACTTGTCAAGAAAAAGGAATAAACTACTGGTGAATCTCAAAATAATGTAATAAATAGTGAAAGAGCCAGACCAAAAACATATGCTATATGACTCTATGATAGTTACCTAGAACTGTAGAAAATGCAAATTAATCTATCATAGCAACAGAAAGCAGATTAATGGTGCTATGGCTGTGAGAATGGGAGGAAGGAATCAGAAAGGGGCAGAAGGAAACTTTTGAGGGTGGGGGTTATGTTCGGTAACTTGTCACCAAAGCACACATTTTAAATAGGTCTAGTTTATTTTCTGTCAACTATACCTCAATTAAGCTGTTAAAAAAGGCAGCCTCGGCTCAGCGCCTGTGGCTCAAGCATCTAAGGCATCAGCCACATACACCTGAGCTGGCAGGTTTGAATCCAGCCTGGGCCCACCAAATAACAACGACGGCTGCAACCAAAAAAAAAAAAATAGCTGGGCATTGTGGCAGGCGCCTGTAATCCCAGCTACTTGGGAGGTGGAGGCAGGAGAATCGCTCAAGTCCAAGAGTTGGAGGTTGCTGTGAGCAACGGTACTCTACCCAGGGAGACAGCTTGAGGTTCTGTCTCCAAAAAAAAAAGGCAGCTTCACCCTGCACAAGTTATTCTTATTAATATGACAAATAGCAATGAAACAAGAAGCTTTCTAATTTACCTCAGCTTGTTTATAGATCACAAGTTAGGCTGTTTAATTCTCTCAAAGATTTTTCTGAGTGAGCGGGACGTCTGGCTTCCAACTCGCAACTTTGGTACTGTCAGCAACCAAAGAGCGAATTAAATATGGGTGATATTGAGAAAGGCAAGATTTTTGTTCAGAAGTGTGCCCAGTGCCATACTGTGGAAAAAGGAAGCAAGCACAATACTGGGCCAAATCTCCATGATCTCTTTGGGAGGAAGACAGGTCAGGCTGCTGGCTTCTCTTACACAGATGCCAATAAGAACAAAGGCATAACCTGGGGAGAGGATACACTGATGGAGTATTTGGAGAATCCCAAGAAGTACATCCCTGGAACAAAAATGATCTTTGCTGGCATTAAGAAGAAGGGAGAAAGGGCAGACTTGATAGATTATCTCAAAAAAGCTACAAATGAGTAATAGTTGGCCATTGCCTTATTTATTACAAAAGAGAAATATCTCACAGCTTTTTTTTATGTGTACCATAATTTGATTGGTCTTATTTACCAGAATTCAGATCATGAATGACAGAATATTTTTGTTGGACAGTCCCGGTTTGAGACTGGCTTGTGGTTAAATGAATATGATCGGTTTTTTGGATTTTGATAGTGATTCCAGTTCAGTAAATGCTATCACTGTTTTCCATTTCTAAAGATATGTTCAGATTTAATTAGTGATGTTTACCTTTTCACAAAGGTAGTCAATTGCCATCCCAAAGCCTGTTGGAGACTGGTTTTATATTAAGATTTATATAACTGATTATGTGAATATATTTAAATATTGGGGAAATCCCCTCATTGTCTCAGAACCAAACTAGACTCACTGATGTTTTAATTGGTGTTCATTAGCCTGTTAAAGGTGAGGGCTGGAGAGAAGGTAGCAATGTTTACTTTGTACTTTTGATCTTTATTATGCCAATCTATTTTCCCTGAATCTACTAAAATGCTGCCTTTTATTTATTAAAAGGCATTTTAGTGTGGTTTGTGTATAATATCAAATAAAGAATATTTAACGTTTCTCTTATTTTATAGACAATCTATAAGGTCCTGCTTTTAAAAGTCAATGTCAAGAAATGGCAAATTAAACTTTTGAATTATTTACTACCTAAGCCAGGCTAAGTTATAATTTGGGATTGTCTTTCAACAACTCTTCAGAAACACATAAAACCGTATGACAACTGTATGTGTGTGATTGGTAATGGTGCTTTTGCCAACTCCATATGTGGATTAAAATAGAAAAAATATACACAAATTTTAAAATTATGTATGATCGTAACATAGTTTTTAAAAAATCACATATCACAAAAAAGATTTTTCTGAAAGTAAGTTATTCTTAATTTAGAAATGCGTGAAAGAATGTAAAAATCGCACTCCTGACTAAAAACTTCTTGCATGTCCTTTCATCACATTGCATGTCTTTTCATCACAGACAAAACCAACCAAAAAGCAATGGGGGGAAAAATGAAAACACCACAGTACATCCTTCTGATATGTAAGTATACACATTTTAATTTACTTTTAAAAATAAATTTATATTTAAAAAACAGGATAAACAGCATGCCCGACATAGACCAAGTGCACACTGGTAAGCTTTTGAGAACCATTTAGTATACGGACAGCAGTATCGGTGCAGGCAGACAATAAGAATAAATAATAGTGCTTTGGGAAGAGCAGTAGTGATTGACAGGTAAAAAAGAAGCAGGAACAACATGCAAAGTTCCAGGTCGCCACAAGAGAAATGTCCCAGCCCATCTAAACAGCCTCCTGACTTGGCTGGCAGCTGCAGGGGTAGAACTCAGGCAGAGTGGGCATGGAGCTGGGTGGTGGTGATGGGTTTGTGGGGGGGGAAGCCCCAGGGACAAACTCTGAAGAGACAGATATGTGTTCGTACATACATACACCCAACAAAGGGCATTGCACTATCTATCAGAACTGTATACAATTTAACAAAGGAGCTCTCATCCTCTCTGTCACCTCTTTGGCAGATCAGGCTATCTTAACTTCTGACACACTGACGTTCTCATCAAGAGGAAGACTGTCTGTCCTGTGTGGTGTGGACAGGTCTTCAGGTGACAGCAAAGCTATCACAGCTAAGCATTACTTGAACATCTCTAAACAAAAAAGGAGTTAATCACTAATTATAAGCCCAAATTACTTCAAGTCCTATACCCTAAGGATGGGCACAGTCAACCATTTTCCTACACAATGGTGAAATAAGACAATCCCCTGATCACGTTTCAGCAAGTAGAATTAAGGGGTAGAGGAAGAAATTAGATCTCATATGCTAAAATTTGCACTAAGTTTTAATGTGAGTTTTAATAAAACTAAGTCTCTCAGGACTCACTAAATCTA
This sequence comes from Otolemur garnettii, assembly GCF_000181295.1. Classification (NCBI taxonomy): domain Eukaryota; kingdom Metazoa; phylum Chordata; class Mammalia; order Primates; family Galagidae; genus Otolemur; species Otolemur garnettii. The sequence goes on along the minus strand of NW_003852672.1, from coordinate 213,849 downwards.
TGATGGACTTTCATCTGTACTACTCGTCTGCGTCTTCAAATTAGGCCCATGGTTATGGAAGCTGTCCAGGGTTGCAAGCACACCTAAACTGCTAAAAAGCTAAAGCCACCCTCCCCACATAATGAGGTGCAGTCTGGGCACAGGAAGCCACAGCTAGTTGACTTCAGGGCTTCTCAGGACTGGATGTTGGTCGAATTGAGGACTCGAGAAGCAGCGTCAGATTTGGAAGCCTTTGAAAGTTCTCGCTGTTGAGAAAGAACAAACATCAGTGGCAGCACTGCCCCTACCATGCACGCCCCTCCCTCTTACACATGGTTAAGTGTCAGCAAAAGGTCCTGAGAGGGCAGTGTCTCTGAGACAGGGGTCCCAGCACAGGCTGTGTTAGGGACACAAGGTCAGGAGCTCTGAACACCACTTCATCAGTCACAGACCAAGCCCATGTGCACACCTGCCTGTAGCCTTGCTTAGCCAGCTACTCTGCTGAAATGGCACAGGAGAGAAATCCCCTTGTACAGTTATAGGCCACATCATGATGTTTCTTTAGTCAATGACATTTCCATCAATGATGGCCACATCTGTGACAGTGTCCTGTTAGGCTGTGATGCTGTATTTTACTGTGCCTCTTCTACATCTAGCTGCAACATCTACTGCTATGTTACAACTGCCTATGGTAATCAGCACAGTAATATACTACACAGGATTGTAGCCCAGGAGTGACGGGCCACACAGCCCAGGTGTGTGGTGGGCTATGCCATCTAGGTTTGTGTAAGTACAATCTATGACATGCAGGATGACAAAATTGCCTAATGACACACTTCTCAGAGCCCATCCCTGCTATTAAGTGATGCCATAACCATACTTTACAAAGCTACCCTCAGAGCTGTCACACAACAAGCTTTGGTTTTTTGAGCCCTTTATATAACAATGGGCCAGACTGTTTATCTACCAATCCCTGGGGCCGAGGGCCTTGTAACCTGCTGGTGATTTGGTCTCATGCTGGAGCACATGGTACAGAGACAGAAAATGAAGCATGAATGACTGTTAAGAAAGACAGTTATTAGCAGAGGTTAGCTTACTGGCTTTGGTGCTGCTCAGTGTGGTCTGTCAGGCACAGTAACCCAACCCAGATAAGCCTGCCTAGGCATAGCCAGAAAGACAGGCAAGCAGACTCAAGCCCACATGGATAGCTGAGGCCATAAATGAGCAAGCACAGAAGAGGAAGGTGGACCCATGGTCCAGCAGTCAGCCAGCTAGACTGACGCATAGCCACTCTTACAGGTAGAACCACCATGAGTCATGGCATTTGAAAAAAGTGCCAGAATATGAAGCTAGTTTCAGTGTTTAAAACGAGATATAGCCTCGGGCAATGGTTCCATCTACTCTCTTTCCCTGTTTATTTATTTATTTAACTTTATTTTCTTCTTTTCTTTTGAGATAGTCTCACTATGTCACCCTCAGTAGAGTGCAGTGGCGTCACAGCTCACAGCAACCTCAAACTCTTAGGCTCAAGCAATTGTCTTGTCTCAGCCTCCTTAGTAGCTGGGACTACAGGTGCCTGCCACAATGCCCGGCTATTTTTTGGTTGTAGTTGTCACTGTTGTTTGGCAGGCCCAGGCTGGGTTCGAACCCGCCAGCTCCGGTGTATGTGGCTGGTGCCTCAGCCATTGAGATACAGGCGCCAAGCCTACTCTCCTTCCCTGTGACAGTAGGAGAGGAGGCAGCATAGGCTTTAGCTTGGCATCCCCAAGGGTGAGGGAGGGACAGCTCACAGCTCACTGTAAGATAGTGAGAGAAGAGACAACATAAGTCAAAATGAAAAGACTGTAAGTAGAAGGAATTGCGGTAGAGTGAGAGAGACACAGGGCAGTCTACCAGGAGGTAAGGAGCATTCTGGTCACATCACTTCCTTCCAGTGCCTCCAGATGCTGTAGTACATAGACAAAGGTAAGGAAATAAGCATGGCCACTTAGATGGCGAGCTGGCAAGTCAGCCCTGAGAGGTTAGTCAAGCATGTACTCCAGGATGTAATCAGCAAACAGGCCAAGGACCTCATTGAGGGGCACACAGCTGGGGCTCCCTGCCCCACATGATGGGGCCTCTTGTTCTTTCCAGCACATCACAGGCGTTTGACTTCAGCTAGGAGAGTGAAGATGTTCTATCATAAAACATAATTTTAAAATACTGTGCCTTACTTTTGGTGGGGCTGAGAATCCAATTCAAGTCTGGACAAGTTTTCCCATTAGTCAGCAGGTTAGTAAATCTGCTGGAATGTAAACCAGATCTTTTTTATTGGAGCTGAGGACAGAAATTGTTTTCTTTGTAAAAAAGATTCTATGATAATATAGCTGAGATTATTGGTTAGTGTAGCCCTATGCCCAGATGGGAATGAAGACAGCAGATCAGTTTAAGAAAAGGACATCGGACATACAGGTGTTTCCATACACAGACCTGAAGTTCAACAGTAGCACTGTCAGAGAGGGATGGTTCCTTCTAAGAACAAAGAATTAAGACAATTACCAAGATCTCCACCAAGAGAGCACCAGGGCAGTGATTAGCGGGGTCACCTCCTATAGCCAGGGAATGATCCAGGTTAAATGTCTAGATGCTGCTCCCAACTTCTTTTCTGCACCCCCACCCTAAACCATCCCCACTCCCGCCATGGTCAAGTCAGGAAAGGGATTCTCAGCCTCTGAGGTGACTGCCCTGCCTAAAAGCCTGGGTGCCCTTGGGAAGATATCTACTCTGCCTCAACTGTGTGCTCCCCCAGAGACTGGTAGATATTAGAAAGGTAAATTACCGCAAACTCAGAATAGGTGCTGGCAACAGAATTAATGCTGAAGTTGCGCTGGAGGGGGGTCGAGTCAGGGTACCCACCGCTCAGGATACTGCCATTGAGCTCCAGGTTTTCCTTTTCGGCTCCATGCCTTCCGGCACGGGGTGTTTTCTTCCCTGAACAGGTGGAAGTGGCAACTGGCTGCAAAGAGAGAGAAAAACAGAGCCATGTGTCATCCCTACAATGTACACATACAATAAACCACCAGTGGTCAAGGGCTAATGCCATCTTTACATTATTCATGTGTCTATAATCCTATGCTTTTGTTCAAAAAAATATATGACTGGCTTGGCGCCTGTGGCTCAAGCGGCTAAGGCGCCAGCCACATACACCTAAGGTGGCTGGTTTGAATCGAGCCTGGACCTGCCAAAAACAATGATGGCTGCAACAAAAAATAGCCGGGCCTTGTGCCGGGCACCTGTGGTCCCAGCTACTTGGGAGGCGGAGGCAGGAGACTCGCTTGAGCCCAGGAGTAGGCTTGGAGGTTGCTGTAAGCTGTGATGCCATG
>NW_003852672.1:206819-208189 GCF_000181295.1 Otolemur garnettii | reverse complement strand
AGGCGCCGAGCCTATAGTTCTATTTTTATAAAATGTTTGCAACCAGGCACAGTAGCTCATGCCTATAATCCTAGCACTTTGGAAGGCTGAGGTGGGAGAGAATTACTTGAGCCAAAGAGTTCAAGACCAGCCTGGAAAACATGGTAAAAGCCTGTCTCTACAAAAATAAATTAAAAAAAAAAAAATCAGCCAGGCATGGTGGCTTACCCCTATAGTTGTAGTTATTAATGAGGTTGAGCCAAGAGGATCACTTGAGCCTGAGAGTTGGAGATTATAGTGAGCTATGAGCACACTATTGCACTCTAGTCTTAGTGACAGAGAACCTGTCTCTAAAAATTAATAAATAAATAAATGTTTGAAAACACAAACTAATTTATAGTGATAGAGTAAATTTCTGGTTGACAGGCTGAGAGTGGGGTGGAGTTGGGGGATGGGAAACCAAGGGATTGGGGGTAAGGTAACATAAAATGTACTAGGAAACTCTGGGGCCATAAATATGTTCATTATCTTGATTATGGCAATGACTTCAATGTGTCTATGTATACGAGTCAAAACTTAAAGTACACGCTTTAATTCTTATGGCCAATGATATTCAATAAAGCTGTAAACATTTTTTTAAATAAAAAAGAATTCTAAGTGGGTAAAAACTTTAAATGGGAAAGCAACAACCATTCAATACATAATGAAACTGGGAAATATAACACAGGAAAATATCCATGTGTCTTGAGGTCATGGAAGGATTTCTGAAAAGGACAAACAACATATAAACCATGAAGAAAAATGTTGAGGAAACAATTTACCATATTAAGAATTTTTTCAGCTCAGCACCCATAGCTCAGTGAGTAGGGCACCAGCCACATACACTGAGGCTGGCAGGTTTGAGCCTGACCCGGGCCTGCTAAACAACAATAACAACTCCAACAAAAAAACAGCCAGGTATTGTGGCAGGCACTTGTAGTCCTAGCTACTTGGGAGGCTGAGGCAAGAGAATCGCTTAAGTCCAAGAGTTTGAGGTTGCTGTGAGCTGCAACGCCACAGCATGCCACTGAAAGTGATATAGTAAGACTCTGTCTAAAAAAAAAAAAAAAAAATTTTCTCTTAACAAAACACCATATAGAATAAAAAGATAAGCTACATAAGACCAACATAGATACTAGGAAAAGCCAGCGTTAACACAGCTGACAAGGGAGTCACATTCTGAACATATATGTAAAGAATTCCTACAAAGCTTGTAAGAAAGGGATAAATATATCAATTGAAAAACTGTCAAATTGGCTCGGCGTCTGTGGCTCAAGTGGCTAAGGCGCCAGCCACATACACCTAAGGTGGCGGGTTCAAATCCCCAGCCCAGGCCTGCCAAACAACAATGA
>NW_003852672.1:199743-206058 GCF_000181295.1 Otolemur garnettii | reverse complement strand
AAAAAAAAAAAGTTCAACTTTATTTGCAGTGACAGAAATGCAGACTAAAATCATGAGATATTAATCCATCCCTATCCAGCAGGCAAAAATAAACAAGTCAGAAAACTTCATGTGCTGGCAAGGATTGGAGCCACTGTTAACACTGAGGCATAACCAGTGGAAGCATAAATTCTTTTTACCACGTTGGTATCATAGACTGAGTGATTAGTGGCACCAGGGCTTCAGAAATATTTGAACACAGTACTTGTTTGAACACACAAGTTTGTTTACCACAGCACTCTACCAAGGGTAATTAATGTAGTGAGACTCTGTCTCAAAAAAAAAAAAAAAAAAAAAAAAGGAAAAGAAAAGAAAAATTAATCGGCAGCTGTGATGGATGCCTGTAGTCCCAGTTACTGGGTTACTGTGAGCCATAATAATGCCACAGCATTCAACCCTAGGACAGAGACTCTGTCTCAAAAACAAAACAAAACATATATATTTTTTCATATATATATAAAACAAAACATATATATATTTATTATTTACATATACATACATAGTTTTTTTAATTGGCTTCCCTGAGTTTGAGGCAGGGACAACATCAAAGCTGCCCATTTCTTGAGCCTACAGTAGTGGCCCAGCATCCTGACTCACCACTCCCTTTGCCAACAGTGCTTCTTTGGAAGGGCCTCAAGCTCACCTTGCACACTTTTTTTTTTTTTTTTTGCAGTTTTTGGCCAAGGCTGGGTTTGGCCACCTCTGGCATATGGGGCTGGCACCCTACTCCTTGAGCCACAGGGACTGCCCCTCACCTTGCGCACTTTGCCTGGCGTGTTGGGTGTCAGTCCTCGCCGCTTGCTGGGTGTTCGGGGGGCACTCCCATAGAGCATCTCTGTCTCTGTCTGCTTCTTGTTCTTGAGTTGCTATGTAACAGTAAGAAGTAACAGTGATAAATACCCAGAAAAGAACAGGTCTGGATAGGAACAGAAGCAGGGCCAGAAATCTAGGGCCAAGTGTCTTTCCTGTTCTTCACCCAACTCTGGTCAATGGCAGAGACTCCATGCTGCTGACAGCACTACCTCCTTCTTCTCCCCACTTTGTGCCCACACTCACTCTTTCCTGCTTGGCTCTCTCTTTCTCTAATCGATGCATCTCCCATTGCTCCGTCACGTACTCCATGAATTTTTGCCCATTCACCACAAATGCTTTTGAGTGTTCCTGTTCCCACATTTCAATTTGTGCCTTCAACTCCTCTTCCAGCTGAGATCAAAAACAAGGACATGTTAATTACTCCAAACCATTGGTGTGGATCAGTGAAATGATCTCCTAAAGAATGACTCCTGGCCATGCATGGTGGCTCCTGCCTATAATCCTAGCACTCTGTGAAGCTGAGGTGGGTGGATTGTTTAAGCTCAGGAGTTCAAGTACAACGTGAGCAAGAGTGAGATCCCATCTCTACTAAAAACAGAAAAACCATCCAGGCGTTGTGTATAGTACCTGTAGCTGAGGCAAGAGGATAACTTGAACCCAAGAGCTTGAGGTTGTTGTGAAGTATGATGATTCCAGGACACTCTACCCTGAGTAATAGAGTGAGACTCTGTCTCAAATAAAACAAAACAAAACAACTCCTCCTTCCCCAAACCTCATAAGCCTAACTTCAGGTAGCTGAATCCACAGGAGTACAAGGCCAGAGTGATTAGAAATCAGAGCCTACAGATGGTTCATTTACAATACACACACAGTGGAAAAGGAACCCAGAGTTTGAGCACTCAGGTTGATGCATATAGTTGGAGGAAGTACTGGGCAAGATCAGCAAGAGTAAATAGTCAGTGTACATTAAGAGCAGAACTGTGGAATCAGACTATCTGGGTTTCAATATGGAATCTACTTCTCACTGTCTGTGAAAAGGTGGGCAAATTACATGACTTCTCTGTACTTCCATACTCTCATCTGTAAAATAATGAGAAATAATATTATTTCTCATCTGGAAATAATACCAAACTCAGGGATATTGCGAGGACTGCATAAATAAAAACACTTTAAAAATAGTACCTGATAAAATGCTATTATTAAAATAGAAAAGTATTAATATAGACCCAGTACTTTCCCAAAAGCTTGCTTTATGTTACTGGCTTAACTATGTTTCCTAAAAATTCGTATGTTGAAGCCCTAACTCCCAGTACTTGGAGATAGTCTCACTCTGTTGCCCTGGGTAGAGTGCCATTGCATCATAGATCACAGCAACCTCAAACTGCTGGGTTCAGGCAATCCACCCAGCTCAGCCTCCCAGAGTACTAGAACTATAGGCATAAGCCACCAGGTCTGCAGAGACAGGATCTTTAAAAAGGTAACTGAGCTAAAATGAGTTCATTAGGTGGGCTTTAATCCAACAGGATTGATGTGATTAGGCCACAGGGACATGAAGACAGAGGGAAGAGAAAATGGCCATCCACAAACCAAGGAGAGAAGGCCCCAGAAGAAACCAACTCTGCCAATAGTGCCTTCAGACTGCCAACTTCCAGAACTGTGAGAAAATAAATTACAGTTGTTGGAGCCACTCAGTCTGTAGTACTTTATTTGGCAGCCCTAGCAAACTGATACACCTTGATGGGTACGTTACACCTAACAAATGAATAATGGCTTATACTGAAGGCCCAATATATACTTATCCCTGACTAAACTTTGGAAGAAAATATAGTTTTGGGTCAAAATAATACAATGCAAAGGACAAAGAAAAAGTGAGGTATTTTGTAGCCAACCATCAATATTACCTTAGGTAGTGTTTTCTGGAGTTTTGCTCGTTGCTTTTCTTCTTTTAGAAGATTTCCTCCCCGGTTTGTAAATCGACTTGGATCTGAAGCTTTTCTCTGTGAAAAGTGCATTGTAATTAGAGTAAAACTAGGCACAGTCAGACCAATAACTAATGCTAAGATCCCTTGCTCTCATAAAATGACATATATTATTAAAGTGACTGTTTTGCATTTCTGCCCACATTATATATTTTTTTTTGAAACAGAGTCTCACTTTGTTGCCCTTGGTAGAATGCCGTGGCATCATAGCTCATAGCAACCTCTAACTCTTGAGCTCAAGTGATTCTCTTGCCTCAGCTTCCCAAGTAGTTGGGACTACAAGTGCCTGCCTTAACGCCCAGCTATTTTTAGAGGTAGAGTCTCCCTCTGGCTCAGGTTGGTCTTGAACCTGTGAGCTCAGGCAATCCACCCACCATGGCCTCCCAGAGTACTAGAATTACAGGCATGACCCATCTTGCCCGGCCTCCTGTCTGTGGCAGTGAAAAATGGTGGCTCTCTGAGCCAGTGGGCTGTGGTCCATTCCCAGATACCAGCAAGATCACTGATTCAGGTGCAGGAAAATGATTGTTTCTTTTTAATCTAAAACATTAAGACAGACTCTAATATTTAATACTGTCACTGCCTCCCTTTCTTGGTTTGAATGTCATATGATTACATGTGATTTTAGAATATAAAGTGTATGGAGGGACCAAGGGGTCTACACTCAGGGCTCAACGGTGACACCTCTATGCCTACTCAATCTGGGTGTACTGAGACAGAATCAGTTCAGATGTGCAGTAAAGAAACTTTTTTTTTTTTGGCCTGGGCTGGGTTTGAACCCACTACCTCCGGCATATGGGACTGGCACCCTACTCCTTTGAGCCACAGGTGCCACCCGCAGTAAAGAAACTTAACAGATAGGATGAATGTGGTGGCTCACCCCTGTAATCCTAGCACTCTGAGAGGTCAAAGCAGGTGGATTGCCTGAGCTAATGAGTTCAAGACCAGCCTGAGCAAGAGTGAGATCTTGTTTCTTTTTTTTTTTTGAGACAGGAGCCTCAAGCTGTCCCCCTGGGTAGAGTGCCGTGGCATCTCAGCTCACAGCAACCTCCAACTCCTGGGCTCAAGCGAGTCTCCTGCCTCTGCCTCCCAAGTAGCTGGGACCACAGGCGCCCACCACAACGCCCGGCTATTTTTTGGTTGCAGCCGACGTTGTTTGGCGGGCCCGGGCTGGATTCAAACCCACCACCTTGGGTGTACATGGCTGGCGCCTTAGCCACTTGAGCCACAGGCACTGAGCCGAGATCTTGTTTCTAAAAATAGCTGGGCTTAATGCCCATAACTCAGTGGTTAGGGCACTGGCCACATACACCAAAGGTGGCAGGTTTGAGCCTGGCCTAGGCCTACTGAACAACAATGACAACTGAAACAAAAAAATAGCTGGGCTTGTAGCGGGTGCCTGTAGTCCCAGCTACTTAGGAGGCTGAGGCAAGAGAATCTCCTGAGCCCATAGCACTCCACCAAGGGCAACAAAGTGAGACTGTCTCAAAACAAAAGAACCCTCTCTAGAACAGAAGTTTAGTGCTTTTAAGTTTGTCAGGGCAGTGCCCGTAGCTCAGTGGGTAGGGCGCTGGCCATGTACACCAAGGCTGGAGGGTTGGAACCCAGCCTGGGCCAGCTAAAATCAACAATGACAACTGCAACCAAAAAACAGCCAGGCACTGTGGTGGGCGCCTGTAGTCCTAGCTACATGGAAGGTTGAGGCAAGAGAATCGATTAAGCCAAAGAGTTTGAGGTTGCTGTGAGCTGTGACACCACATCTACCGAGGGCAACATAGTGAGACTCTTGTCTCAAAAAAAAAAAAGAGGCTCAGTGCCTGTGGCTCAAGTGGCTAAGGTGCCAGCCACATACACCAGAGCTGGTGGGTTCGAGTCTAGCCTAGGCCTGCCAAATAACAATGATGGCTGCAACCAAAAAATAGCCGGGCATTGTGGTGGGTGCCTGTAGTTCCAGCTACTTCGGAGGTAGAGGCAGGAGTATTGCTTGAGCCCAGGAGTTGGAAGTTGCTGTGAGCTGTGATGCCAGAGCACTCTACCCAGGGCGACAGCTTGAGGCTGTCTCCAAAAGAAACTTACAAATAATCTGGTTTTACCTAAAGTAACCCTCACTAAACACATGTTAAGTAAAATTTTAAAGCTTTTCATTCTTTTTTTAACTTTTCTGGGGTTTTGTTTGTTTTGCTAGTCAAGTGAAGCAGTGGAAGTGGAGAAGGAACACAGAAATTTGTAATTGGTTGCAATCAATTAGTTATGAATGTCACAGCACCCAGATCAGCCAGTTTCTTGTTGTTTTATAACGTATACAGTATAGTAGAACAGTAATACAAATAGTTATAAGTTAGGTGCCTAGGCTGACCACAGTGAGTGGCTCATGCCTATAATTCTAGCACTCTGGGAGGCCAAGGTAGAAGGATGGCTTGAGGTCAGTAGTTTGGTAAAACCAAGGGTGAAACCCTGTCTCTACAAAAAATAGAAAAAATTAGCCCTGCATGGGGGTGATTGTTTGAACCTAGGAGTCTAGAGGTTGCTATGAGGTAGGTGCACTGCACTCTCCCTAGGGTGAGGGTGAGGAATGAGTACATACTTAAAAATGGGGGCAGGTAATCAGAAAAGTTCTTGACAGTTTGGAGGCCAAACTTCCAAAGAAACTATTTACCTTCCACACTGCTGGATTGATGACAGCCTATAAACAATAACCAGAGAGGGCAGTAATTCATTTCTTATTTTTTTCTTAAATACTCGTAGGTCAACGACTTTTATTATTTGCTTTTTATTCATGTTCACTCCTTCTTCTTTTTAATCAGAAGTCAGGAATAGGTAAGGCCTAGGACAACTGTTCTTAAACAGCTATGGGCTACCCCACAGTTCTCACCATTTCTGAGTCCTAGTTTCCTGCCTGTAAACTTGAAAGAGTTGAATTAAAGATTCTCTAAAAGCCCTCTTGTGCTATGACAGGGCCAACATGAACCTGAGCACAGGAACTAAATCTTTAAACTTGTACCCTTGTTGCCTCTCTTACCTCATCCTAGTCCCAGCCCCGAATTCTAAAATGCTCTAAGGGCATCTGAGAAAAGTCTGTAAGAAAAGAAGTTACTGCCCCAATACCTAGGCAATTTTTAAAGAGCAAAAGCAGGAATGGTAGAGAATATTAGCTGTCTGCCCCAATATCCATTCTCCTTTCCCTTCTTAATAACAGAACCAGAATTCTACATGAGGCACTGATGCACCTGGGCTACTTTGTAGCTGGCACGGTATGTAAGCAGAGGTACTATGAAGAGAGCCTGGGAGGATCCTTAAAAGGGTAAAGGGGCAATACCTTTTTTGTCCCTTCTTCCATTGTGATGTTTGAAATGTGGCCGTAAGAGTGGGCGCTCTGGTGGCCCTCCTGGCCTTGAGGATGAGGTCCACCTTTAGTGGTAGAGGAATCTTGAACTCATTGTGAGAAACTGCCAGGACTGACAGGCACCACCTGTCCAACTCTGGG
>NW_003852672.1:195363-199324 GCF_000181295.1 Otolemur garnettii | reverse complement strand
GCACTCTGCCCAGGGGGACAGCTTGAGGCTCTGTCTCAAAAAAAAAAAAAAAAGAACAAAGGGAACTGGATTATGGTTCTGTATAGGACATGATTTTTTTGAGACAGAGTTTCATTCCGTTGTCCATGTACCATGTCATCATAGCTCATAGCAACCTCAAACTCCTGGGCTCAAGTGATCCTCCTGCCTCAGCCTCCTAAGTAGCTGGGACTATAGGAGCCTGCCACAATACCTGGCTAGTTTTTCTATTTTTAATAGAGATGAGGTTTCACTCGTGGCCAGGTTGGTCTCAAATTCCTGAGCTCAAGGGATCCACCCACCTCTGCCTCAATGAGTGCTGGAATTACAGGTGTGAGCCACTGTGCTTGACTAGGCATGCTTTCTTACACTTTATCTTACTCTAGAGAAACAAGAACAGATAAAAACTGGGCAGTACCTCAAACTCTAAGAAAAGCTTCCAGCTTTCTTCCCACTTCTGAACACCTTCAAAGAGCTCTTTATGAGTCTCATAATAATCTTTTAACTTCACAACCTCAGCATCATGGATCTGGAGCAGATCTTCTGTGAAGTCCTCTGTAAAATATAGGCCTAGTATTTTGTTTTTTTCTTTTTAATTTCAGATTAATATGGGGCACAAACAATTAGGTCACAATGTTTGCATTTGTTAGGTAAAGTCCCTGTTGTAGTTGTGTCCCTCTCCCAGGAGGTGTACCACACACCCTTACATTGTGCCCATTAGGTGGGAGCACCAATCCTCTCCCCTTTTCTCCCTCCAACTTGGAGTTTTTCTCTTGTGTGGGCATATATTAGTTCATCTACTGGCTTCATGTTAGTATTTAGTATATTGGATATTTGCTTTTCCATTCTTGTGATACTTTACTAAGAAGAATGTGTTTCAACTCCATACAGGTTAATATAAAAGATATAAAGTCTCTATCTTTTTATATGGCTGAACAGAAGTCCATGTATACATACACCACAGTTTACTAAGGATTAGTGGTTTTTTTTTTTTTTTTTTGGCTGGGGCTGGGTTTGAACCCACCACCTCTGGCATATGGGGCCAGTGCCCTACTCCTTTGGGCCATAGGCGTTGCCCAGTCCTAGTGGTTTAAAAAAATTCCTCTAGTGTTTAATATCCCAATTTATTAATCCCTTACTCCACCAAAATGGAAACAGAATTTTCTTCCTTATAACAAAGTGATATAGGAAAAAATACAAATGCTATGGCTAACAAAAGCCAGGTTTGCTGCAATCAGCCTTGGGGAATTAGCACAAAGGTATGGACTAAAAAGATTAATGTTCTCAAAAAATCTATGTCATATCCTGCCTTGTCTTAGGTTTCTTTCACATTCTACCTTTCTGCCTTACCCAGTCAACAGAAGGCTAGGTCATAAAAAATTTCCAAAAATGTCTATTGAATTTAGTTGGGACAGCTTGATCTTTATATCCAGTTGAGGTCAGACTAGACCTCCACTAGGCTCTAGGAGTCAAACTCCTTTGGACTCCAACACAGGCCCTGGCATTTATCTGCTGTATGCCTCTAGACCAGGGGTCCTCAAACTTTTTAAACAGGGGGACAGTTCACTGTCCATCAAACTGTTGGAGGGCTAGACTATGGGCCCCAGGAGGAAAAACACCCGGCGGGCCAGATAAATGTCCTAGGTGGGCTGCATGTGGCCCGTGGGCCGTAGTTTGAGGACGCCTGCTCTAGACTAAGTTGCTAAATATTTACATGCCATAGTGTCCCCATCTCACGACCTGAGAATTAAATAATACTGTTGGGCAGTGCCTGTGGCTCAGTGAGTAGGGCGCCAGCCCCATATACTGAGGGTGGTGTGTTTGAACCTGGCCCCGGCCAAACTACAAAAAAAAAAAATAGCTGAGCATTGTGGTGGGCGTCTGTAGTCCCAGCTACTCAGGAGGCTGAGGCAAGAGAATCGCCTAAGCCCAAAAGGTGGAGGTTACTGTGAGCCATGACCCCACAGCCCTCTACTGAGGGCGACAAAGTGAGACTCTGTCCCTTAAAAAAAAAAAAAAAAAGAAAAGAAAAAATACCATTAAGGTTTTGACATGGTGCCTGCCGCAGAATAGGTACCTGAAAACTTGAGCATCATCAGGTAGAGGTTAAGTGACATATTGCTTCAGAAAGCAACAGACACCATATTACCCAATTTATTTGTACAGGAATGGCACTATGTGATATGGCCTGAAAAGGTGGGTGTATCTGTTCAGAAAAGGAAATACTTCCTGTTGAATGTCTGGGATTGTAAAAGACCAGTGAACAGGGAACACGAAGACTACCACTTTTGTACTAACCAATGTAGTAAGGGGCAAAATCCTGTCTTTGCTCCTGGCTGTAAAAACACCGGTCCCAGTACTCAGCCAGCTCCACCCGTATTGCCTCAATCACTTTCTTCATGTTTTGCATTTTCAGTTCTTCCAACCGATCCACCTCTAATTGCAGCTGAAAGAAAGAGACCTGTTGAAAGTGGCTGTCACACTTTTAAATTCACCTGTTTCTAACAGTTTCTTCCCTTTTTAATAAAATTATACCAGAAGCCAGGCACAGTGGATCACACTTTATTCCCAGCAACTTGGGAAGCCAAGGTGGGAGGATCATTTGAGGCCAGCAGTTCAGGACCAGCCTGAGTTAACAGAGTGAGACTTCATATCTATAAAAAGTACAAAAATCAGCCAAGTGTGTGGCATGTGCCTATAGTTCCAGCTGCTAGGAAGGCTGAGGTAGGAGGATCACTTCAGCCCAGGAGAGTTTTGAGGTTGCAATGAGGTATGATGAAGCCACTCTACTTTAGCCCAAACAACAAGAGAATGAGACCAAATCTAAAAAAAAAAACCCCAAAATGAAAAAACAAAAATTACAGCATAAGGCCACAGAGGTAAATCAATACTCTTTATGACAATGATACTATGGGGAGCCAGAAATCTAAGAACCATATGCAAAAGATAGAAGGTAAGCAGGTACTTTCTGATGCTTATCTTAAAAATAGGCTGTAAGGACATCAGATTGGATACCTAGACACAGAAATGCTCACAGAATACTGCTGACCAGCATCCACTGGGTTTCTTACCGCTTTTCTGACCTTGGCCTTTGACCCAGTCATAACCATGGCCACAGCTTCTCTCTCTTCTTCAGGTATCTGCAACCTGTCCCAGAGCTCACGGATTTTAGCACGGAGTCCTTCACACATTGCCTCATTTTGTGACTTTTGTGTTTCCAGCTATAGTGAGGAAAGCCAGTGGTTAGCTACAACACAGAGAAGGCTAGTAGCCTCTGGCCTCCCACAAAGAAATGTCTGGGCCCACAGGGAGAGGAAGCACTTTTATAAGATTTAGGAGAGGTGAGTTTTCATACCCTCTAAACACAAGCTATAATGTAAGCCTGTCATTAAGGAAAGAAAAGTTTCAGATCCCAACAATAAGGATTTAAAATTTGAATTGAAAAAAATTTTAGCCAGGCATGGTGGCTCACACCTATAATCCTAGCACTTTGGGAGGCCTAGGAAGGTGGATTGCGACTGCCTGGGCTCAAAGGTTTGAGACCAGTCTGAGCCAAAGTAAGACCCCATCTCTAAAAATAGCCAGGCATTGTGGTGGGCACCTGTAGTCCCAGCTACTGGGGAGGGTGAGACAAGAGAATTGCTTGAGCCCAAGAGTTTGAGGTTGCTGTGAGCTAGTGATCTATGACATCGAGGGTGCCAAGGGTGGCAAAATGAAACTCTGTTTTAATAAAAAAAGAATAGGGGCTTGGCGCCTGTGGCTCAAGCAGCTAAAGCACCAGCCACATACACCTAAGGTGGCGGGTTCGAATCCCCAGCCCGGGCCCGCCAAGCAACAATGATGGATGCAACCAAAAAATGGCCAGGCGTTGTGGCAGGCGCCTGTGGTCCCAGCTACTTGGGAGGAGGAGGCAGGAGACTCGCTTGAGCCCAGGAGTTGGAGG
>NW_003852672.1:189056-195083 GCF_000181295.1 Otolemur garnettii | reverse complement strand
GAGAGGCAGAGGCAGGAGACTCTCTTGAACCCAGGAGTTGGAGGTTGCTATAAGCTGTAATGCCACAGCACTCTACCCAAGGGGATAGCTTGAGGCTCTGTCTCAAAAAAAAAAAAGAAAAAAAAGAATAATTTTTAATTAAACACTAGGCTAATCAAATGGCTGATTTCATCCAAAATTTCAATTTCATATTCTTAGAACTACATGTAAATTAAAAAAACAAAATCAAAGTTGTATGTCATATATTACTATCCTTATCCTTTCTTATTCTTTTAACGTACATTGGCTCCTTATTTGAGACTGCAGAAAAAACTGTCATTTTTTTTTTCAAACTGCCATGTTCAATGGAGAGACCCCAGGCTGAAATTTAAAAAAATATTACCTGCCGAAGCAACTTTTGTAGTGTTGCAATATTCTCCAAAGATAAACAGAAAGCATCTTCATCTTCACACACCACATCTCTTTCAAAGCTTGTGTTTGGTGTGTGATCTAATTCTTCCATACACAGTATGATCTGTTTCTTTATGCTGACAAACTCCTGGTGCCGAGATGCCTAAAACAAAACAGTTCCAAGTAACTCAGAGGAAAGCCAAACAGACCTTTACGAAGTGTGCATGTAGGCAATATACCTTTGTTTCCCTCAGTGTTGCCACATGTTGTCTAAACTGATTCAGCTCTTCTAAGCTGGGGACAGAGGCACTATCAGTATTATAAGGGGGCATACAAAGAATTTCACACAGTTCTTGGTCTTGTTCTCGAAGTAGTTTTAGTTCCTGTTTTCTCTCCCATTTCTGTTTTCGCATGAATTCCACTTGTGTGCGCAAATCTTTTTCTAGTTGCAAGATGGTTGTCTTTCCTTCTTCCTGTATAAGACAATGTATCACTGATATAAGGTTCCAAGTGAGTTCCTTCCCATGAAAAAAAGGACAATGGAAAAGGGCTAAGATGACAGATTTTTATTTGTAACCTACCTATAGGTCAACTCATGGCCAGTGGAAGACCCTAGTATTCCCAAGGCACACAAGACCCAAGCAATCCTCTTGTCTCACCGTCCCCAGTAGCTGGGACTACAGGTGCCCATCACAATGCCTGGCTATTTTTAGAGAAGGGGTCTTCCCTCCTCGTTAGGGAAGGCCCCGGTAAGGAAAGGTGAATAAGTACTAGGGCACTTTTTCTTTTCTTTTTTCCAATTTTTAAAATTGTGGTAAAATACATCATAAAATCTGCCATCTTAACCTTTCTTTTTTTTTTTTGAGATAGGGTATTGCTCTGTTGCCCAGGCTGGGATACAGTGGTACAATCATAACTCACTGCAACCTCTAACTCCTGGGTTCAAGTGATCATTCCACCTTAGCCTCCCAAGAAGCTGAGACTACAGGCATGCACTAGCATAACAGGCTAATTTTTTTTCACCTTTTATAGACACAGGGTCTATGTTGCCCAGGTTGGTGTCAAACTCCTGGTGCAAGTGATTCTTTTTTTTTTTTTGAGACAGAGCCTCAAGCTGTCCCCCTGGGTAGAGTGCTGTGGCATAACAACTCACAGCAACCTCCAACTCCTGGGCTCAAGTGAGTCTCCTGCCTCTGCCTCCCAAGTTGCTGAGACCACAAGCACCCGCCACAACGCCTGGCTATTTTTTTTCAGTTGCAGCCATCATTGTTGTTTGGCGGGCCCGGGCTGGATTTGAACCCGCCAACCTTAGGTGTATGTGGCTGGCGTCTTAGCCACTTGAGCCACAGGCGCCAAGCCGGTTCAAGCGATTCTTACGCCTTAGCTTTCCAAAGTGGTAGGATTCTAAGTAAGAGCCAGTGCACCCAGCCCATCTTAACCAAAGTGGATTGGCATATATTGCTGTGTAACTATCAACATCATCCATCTCCAAACTCATCTCATCTTGAATTTCCTACTCATTTAACAAGTCTCTATTTTTCCCTTCCCCAGTCCCCTGGCAACCATCATTTTACTTGCTGTCTATGAATTTGACTACTCTGTGTACCAGATCACTTTTGCAAGAAGTATAAATGGGTTAGAAAGCTTTGGGGTAGCTATAGGATGACATATCTACCTCATAGCTAAATGCTCATGCTAATAATCCTATCACTATCACTTTAGCAATAAAAATCAATTTAGTAGCTACTGTTCATCTCTTAACTGGTAAAAAGAAGAGAAAAGTGGCAGTAATATGTCCTATAAACTTGCAGGATTTCATTTAACATTGGTGTAATAGGAACTGCAAAGTAACTTGAGGGAGATGTACCTCTGTACACCTAACTTCTCACCCAATTTCACATTGAAAAAAGAAAAAAAAAGAAAAATTAGTTGTCCAAAATCAATTATATTTATGCCATTTATGTTGATTCCAGGAAACCCCACTCATGTCATGGTCTGATTGCTCTTGGCTGCCATATATAAATTATCTATCCTTAAGCCTATAAAGGTGGTCCCCCTCCTAGGCTGTCTCCATGTGGATACCTAGGTAATTTTTCCTGTTGTCAAATCAAGAAAAAGACCTGAGAACCTACTGGTGCAGCATCACTTCTCCAAGTTCCACATCTATACTAACTTTTATAATCGTGGCACTGTTTTTACTGATTCTAAACAGAGAGTAGTTTCCAGGCCTATCTGTTATTCATCAGTTCCTAACTTGTACTGGACCACAACATCACAACCTCTCACACACACAGATGACAGTCATGGCATGCTCTGGATTGTGCACTGCTGGGTCAGTGGTATGAAGCTTCTTGGGTATAAAAAACCCACAAAGTTCTTATTTTTTTTTTCCTTCTTGAACATTCCCTCATAGCACTAGTTATTTTTGCTTCCAAAATAACTCTTCATTTTCTTTCAGAGAAAGAACAGCACGGTGCCATATGTGCCTACCTCAAAGTTTATAAATTCAATATGACCTCCCAAGCAAAACTACAGCAAAAGCAATTGTTCTGATTACCTATCAGTTGCCTTACCTCCCTCTACATCTGTGAAAATTACTTTGCTGTGGACTAATTAAGTAGCCACCACATTTTCTACACTTCCCATGCCTAGCACCATTCCTACCAGTAAGCCTTCTGCCTACAACCCCAAATAATGCTCCTTCCTAAACCTCAGACCCAAGCCAGACTCCCCCAAACCTGATAGAGTGCCATGGACCTGAAATGGCTCTATGTGTAACTCATTGCACAGAGTATTCAGCTCTTTCTGACAGAAAGATATGCTTTTGATGAGCCTTTCCTTCAGGCTTTCCTCCTCAGCAATCATCATGTCCAGGAGTTCCTACAAGAGAGAAAATAGTCTCAAAAATGGCCCACAAGGGAAAAAAAAATAGGAAAACTCTCTTATTTCAGAATTTCAAGAAAGGATTAAAAAAAATCAGGATGAACCTATGATATTCTAGTGCAGTGATCAAATGTCACTTATGTATGCTATTGCAGGGGCAACACTAACATCCTTACCCCATTGCACTGCAAGAGACCAGAACTACTTAACTCACCTTGATATGCTTCTTGACAACCTCTGTTCTTTGTAATCTCTGGTCCTCTGGAATCCCAATTAATTCCCATATTTCCCGAAGATGATTTAGGGCTTTCTGGAGACATACTATAGATTCCTCCGCCAGTACCTCACTGAAAAGCAAAAACAGAAGCCTGATTCACAAGTCACTGCTTCCAGACTAAAAAGCAGGGGGTTTTGTTTTTTAAAGAGTGAGGTCTCCCAGGCTGGAGTCAGAGGCTTTAATCATAGCTCACTGCAACCTCCAACTCTTGGGCTTAAGCACTCCTCTCAACTCAGCCTTTCAAGTAGCTGGGATGATGGGTGCTCACTTCCATGCCAGACTAATTGAAACTTGTGGGGGGGGCTTAAAACCCATAGCACAGTGGTTACGGTGCCACCGGCCACATGCACCAAGGGTGATGGGTTTGAACCCAGCCCAGGCCAACTAAACAACGACAACTGCAACAAAAAAATAGCTGGGCCCTGTAGTGGGCGCCTATAGTTCCAGCTACTTGGGAGGGTGAGGCAAGAGAATTGCTTAAGCCCAGAGTTTGAGGTTGCTGTGAGCTGTGACACTACAGCACTCTACCGAGGACAACAAAGTGAGACTCCGTCTCAAAATATATAAATAAATAAAATTTTAAAAAAAAGACTCAACTGTGTGGGCTGGGAGCAGTGGCTCACACCTGTAATCCTAGTACTCTGGGAGGCTGAGGCTGGTGGATAGCTTGAGCTCATGAGTTCAAGACCAGCCTGAACAAAAGCGAGACCCTGCCTCTACTAAAAGCAGAAAAACTGAGGCAAGAGGATCTCTTGAGCCCAAAAGTTGGAGGCTGCTATGAGCTATGATGCCAAGGCACTCCACCCAGAGGACAGCTTGAGATTGTCTCAAAATAAAACTAAATAAATAAAAATAAAATTTTTAAATATTCTCTTCAATTTTAATTCTTTCCTCTTCAAAAATATTTGACTGAACACTTAATTCAAATTCTTGGATTTCTCTGGGACTTTCAAAAGACTGATTATTGCAGATGGTAGTACTGAGTGTTTGGCTGCTATTTCTTATCATTACATACCAAGAGGTATGTTTCAAGATTTGTTTCAAGATGTTCACCAGGTCCAGCTTAGTGAGATCAAGTTCCCCAGAGACCATGTTTCTGTAGTTCTCTAACATCATATCCCTATACAAATTGTGTCCAGGTATTCCCACTCCTCTGGAGTAAATTCTATGGCCACATTCCTAAATGTCAACAGTTCTATTTCCTGACTTCCATGTTGTACCAGCATCTTCTTTACAAACATTGTGGTGACTGTGGCACCTGGATCTTCCAGTGTGAAGGAGAAGGAGCACTGAACACGAATTGAGCTTTGTGGGCTGATGATCTAAAAATTGTTTTAGAGATGGGCGTCTCAATATGTTGCCCAGGTGTCTTTTAACTCCTGGCCTCAAGTGATCCTCCCTACCTCAGCCTATTGGAGTAGCTGGGATTATAGGCTTAAACTACCACATAGCTACAAATTCAGGAACTAAATAGAGTAGTTTCTTAGTGGCCTCAAGACTAAAACAAACTGAAAACAAACATTCATCTTAACTCACTCTTAACCACTCCCCTTCTCTTTCCCCTGCAAATATAACACTCGCAAAGCAAACTTCAGTATCTTATTACATCCTAGAAATTCAATCTTCTGAGTAATCCTAAGAATCTGGACTTCTGTCAATGATCTACTGTTATCACAGAACCAGTCCAATTGGCTCAACTCTGTCAGTAACAAATGTTGAGATGGCTTTTCAACTGGGATGGACCCCCAGGTAGCAGGTCACATAATCTGAGCATGCCCTGATGACCTAAGCCTTCCCAATTTGTGACTCCAAAGCTGGCTAGAATGAAAAGTCAACCACTGGCAGACCCTACACATTCACAATGAGGAAAAGGGAGCAAATTTAGACGCAAGGGGTGCCCTGTTTTCTTGCAGTATGAACCAAGGGTAAGAGCCTGCACTGCCCCTTTGTGACCAAATATACCATGCCTTGTTGCATTTTCCTATCTCCCTCATAGCTACTCTCTGCCTATAAAACCTACCCTAGACTTCAGTTCAAAGAGACAGATTTGAGTGTTGCCTCCTGTCTCCTTGTCAGTTGACTTTAAAATAGAGCTTTTTCTTTTCTCAAAAGCCAGTGCCACAGTATTTGTTCCAGATAGCAAGCTCATTGCTCAGTAACACTACCTACGGCAGTACAATACATGCTTAAATTAATAAATACTGTTATATAAACCAAGAAAAAAATCAGTAAAATAAACTAGCGCAAAAGATTGCTGGTGAGAAGCTCCTATAAGATACCTGGCAATTTATTACTCTTGTTGTTGTTGTTCTTAAATGACAACTAGTAACCCAAAGAATGGCTAAAATTAAAAAGACAAACAACATCTAGCGTTAGTGGGAATGAAGAACTTTCATACACTGCTGGTATGGTATGTACGTAAAATTGGTACATACCAATTGGTACAACTATTTTTGGTACAACTATTTTAAAAACTT
>NW_003852672.1:183633-188149 GCF_000181295.1 Otolemur garnettii | reverse complement strand
AAAAAAAAAAAAAAACTGCATAAGAATGATCAGAGGAACACTATATTTACAAGAGCATGGTAACAAAAACAGCCTAAATATCCATCAATAGAATGGAAAAAAAGTACATTCCAAAAGTGGACTACCATAGGAATGAGAATGAACAAACTACACACAACATGGATAAAGCTCAGAAGTTATTTTGAACTATGCTAAATGAAAGAAGTCCAACACAAAGCATTACGAACTATATGATTCTACTGCATGAGATTCTAGAAAAGCCAAAAAAGTGTAGTGAAAGAGAGCAAATTAGTTGCCTGGGATCAGGGGAAGGGCTCAACTGCAAAAGGGCATAAGGAAACTTTTCGAGGTAACAGAATGGTTCTAGACTTTGATGGTGATTATATAATAGTATACAACTGAAACCATACATGTAAACTTTATCAGTTTTACTATATGTAAATATACCTCAAATTTTTTTTTTTAGACAGAGCCTCAAGCTGTCCCCCTGGGTAGAGTGCCGTAGCATCACAGTTCACAGCAACCTCCAACTCCTGGGCTCAAGTGAGTCTCCTGCCTCAGCTTCCCAAGTAGCTGGGACCACAGGCACCCCCACACTGCCAACATAGTTTTTCCATTTTTTTAAAGTAGAGATGGGGTCTTTCTTTGCACCCGCCACCTTAGGTGTATGTGGCTGGCGCCTTAGCCACTTGAGCCACAGGCGCCAAGCCAATATATCTCAAAAAAAAATTTTTTTTTTTTGAGACAGAGCCTCAAGCTGTCCCCTTGGGTAGAGTGTTGTGGCATCACAGCTCACAGCAACTTCCAACTCCTGGGCTCAAGAGAGTCTCCTGCCTCAGCCTCCCAAGTAGCTGGGACCACAGGCGCCCACTACAACGCCCAGCTATTTTTTGGTTGCAGCCATCATTGTTGTTTGACGGGCCCAGGCTGGATTCGAACCCGCCACCTTAGGTGTATGTGGCTGGCGCCTTAGCCACTTGAGCCACAGGCGCCAAGCCGGATATACCTCAAATTTTAAGAAAAAAAGGTAAATGATGCTGGGCAAGGTGGCTAATGCCTATAATTCTAGCACTCTGGGAGGCTGAGGTAGGTGGATTGCTTGAGCTCATAAGTTCGAGACTAGCCTGAGCTGAAGTAAGACCCTGTCTCCACTAAAAATAGAAGAAACTGAGGCAAGAGGATCGCTTGAGCCTTGTTTGGAGGTTGCTGTATGACGCTATAGCACTCTACCTAGGGTGACATATAATGAGACTCTGTCTGAAAAAATAATAATAATAAATAAAAAATAAAAATTATAAGGTGAAGTGCAGTGGCTCATGCCTACAATCCCAGCAATCTGGAAGGCCGAGGTAGGTGCATCACTTGAGCTCAGGAGTTCAAGACCAGCCTGAGAAAAAGTGAGACCCTGTCTCTACTAAAAATAGAAACACTAGCCAGGTGTTGAGGCAGGTGCCTGTAGTCCCAGCTACTTGGGAGGCTGAGGCAAGAAGATACTTGAGCCCAAGAGTTTGAGATTGCTGTGAGCTATGACCCCATAGCACTCCAGCCTGGTGGGGGACGGGGCAGAGCAAGACTCTGTCTCAAACAAACAAAAAACACCCAACTCTGTTGACCCCTGCCTAACTACTCCCTCTCCAAGGCTTTCCACTGCCCTCAGGTAACAGTTCAACCACCTTCCAGGGAAAGGCCTGTACGACCTCTCTCCAGATGGGTCTCTTCATCCCTCTTGCCCTTTCAGTCCCAAGCCTCCGAGCTCTTGGAAAGTCTCTTACAAGCCATGGAATAATCCCGTCATAGACTAATAACTACAGATTAATATAGAATCATCACAATACTTCACCCACTACTTTCAGAAAATAACATGTGTATGGCACTTAACACAAAAGTCCCCATGCAATGCACTGATACTATTCTTATTTTCGAAATGAGAAAACTGACATTAAGTATCTTGGACAAAGTCACCAGGCTGGCAGGTGGCACTGCCACTGTCAGCCTGGTCCCGATTTCAAGATTTCAAGACAGCCCCTCTCTGACACTGCCTTGGAAGCTGAAACAACCATAAAAGAACTCCTTAATCAGAGTTTTTTGTTTTGTTTTTTTTTGAGACAGAGTCAAGCTGTCACCCCGGGTCTCGAGTATCCTGGCATCTACTACAGGCGCCCACCACAACCCCCGGCTATATATATATATATATTGTTGTTGTTGTTGTTGTTGTTGTTGCAGTTGTTGTTTAGCTGGCCGGTGCCAGGTTAGAACCCGCCAGCCTGGGTGTATGAGGCCGGCGCCCTATCCACTGCACTACGGGCGCCGCCCAGAGGCTATTTTTAAAATTTATTTTTGAGACAAAATCTCATTTTGTGGCCCTGGGTAGATGCCGTAGCGTCACAGCTCACAGCAACCTCCAACTCCTGGGCTCCAGCGATTCTCTTGCCTCCGCCTCCTGAGTAGCTGGGACTCCAGCTGTCCGCCACGACGCGCGGCTATTCCGGCTATTTTGTTGTGTTGTAGTTGTCACTGTTGTTTAGCCGGCCCGGGCCAGGTTCCAACCCGCCAGCCCTGGGTATGGGAGGTAACCAGGCATCTTCCCAATACCTGTAAAATGTTAGCCCCGAAGTCCAGACACGAAGAAAAGCCACGAGAAATAAACTTTGCGGCTTTGTTCAGACAGAAGAAGCCACCACCACAAAGACTGAGCCCCAGCCCTCGGCCACGCGGCGTCCCGGCAGCGGCAGCGAGCCCGGCCCGAGACCCCCGGCCGCCGCCCACCTGCGCCGGGCCCACGCCGGCCACCGAAAGAGGCATCAGGCCTCGCCTCCGCCCGCCTGGCCCGCGCCCGGCTCGCCGCTACCAGCCGGCCTAACTGGGCGCGGGCTGCTGTGTCACCCTATCCCCGGGCCGAGGGGCCAGCTCGGACCCCGCACCGGCCTCGCACTCGGGACGGTCGTCGTCCTCTCTCACGTCCCCTTGACTTCCCCACAACCTGCACCTTCTCCTCATGGCGGACGTCCAAGCAACCGGGCGTCGAGACCCGACCTACTCCACACAGCCAAATGCAACAACCACCGCAAACGCTGACTGCCACCCTTCTACAGCCGCTCCGCGAGCCGTTGGACCGGACAGAATTTCAAACCCAGCCACGGAACAAAGCAGGCTCACGATTGGTTTCGTGACCCGTTACTCCTCGCGAAGCCCCGCCCTCTACCCGCCCCTCCGGCAGCAAGTGGAGAGTGCGCAGTCGCGTCCGGATGGCAGGGGGAGGGGCTGCTGCCGCCGTTTGCGTGTTCCCTGCTGGGCCCTCCCAGCGCGATTGCTGCGGGAGGGAACACCCTTCCCCAGCCGGCGCGTCACCGAAGCCGTCTCCGCCTAGAGCAGTTTGTATTTCAAGTGCGCGCAGCTGCCCGGAGGCCGCTGGGACCCGAGTTCGGACCACTAGCGACCGGAGCGGGAGCTGCCCTGGGGCTGGGATCGGGGTCAGCAGGACAGTCCAGCGCCCCGACCCTCGTCCTTCCAGGAGGCGAACCTCTGGACTGAGCTGTGGTGGGAGCCGCCCCCAAACCGGAAACCTGGCGCTTAAGAAGGGAGGGTTCCCTGAGCCGGTTCCACACAAGCCATCCCACTCGACCCCGCGAAATCCAGTTAGGTGCGCGTTGGCACCATTGCAGGGAGCAAGTTGACGGGACTGACGGATAGGTGGAGATCGCCCGGGCGAGGTTGCCTTTCAAAGGACGCGAGTTTATAAATCATGAAAACGGAGGCTGAAGCGGGAGGCCCTGGATACTTTATCTCTCCCTTTTCTAAAGGAACAGAGAACGTTACATTGCTAAGTGCTTTGCACACCACTTATCACGTCTTCTCCAGTGATTCGTGGTTGCATGATGGATCCATGGTGCCACGGATAATTAGAACATCACTTTTTTTTTCTTGAGACAAGGTCTCCCTCTGTTGCCCAGGCCGGAGTGCAGAGGATGGTCACTGGTCACTGCAGCCTCTAGCTCCTAGGCTCCAAAGATCCTTCTCCGTAGTTCTTCTGAGTATTGAGATCTCAGGCATGAGCCACCTGCCTGGCCTAGATAGTAACTTTTATGGTAATGCTGGGCTGAATACGGGAATCTTTGAAATCTTGCATTATTTTCGTACAGTTGATTCCTGGAAGTGTAATTATTGAATGCTTCCATTAATTTGCTCTCTCCACCAAGCTTCTCTAGAAGAGTAACCTTCTCTTGTTACCCTCAGCAGTGCTACTGGACTTTTAAACTTCTTTGCTTATTTAATAGGCAAAAATTACATTTCATTGTTTGGCACTTGACAATAACTAAAATCACACACTTTACATGTGTTTATTGGCCAACTGTAACTTCTGTGAACTCTTGTTTTTTGTCTAAAGGCCGCTTGTGTGTTTCGCCTTGAGAACCATGTTTTTTGGCTTGGCACCTGTGGCTCAAGTGGCTAAGGCGCCAGCTACATACACCTAAGGTGGGGGGTTAGAATCCAGCCCGGCCGCCAAAACAACAATGAC